>NC_091093.1:31435000-31445000 GCF_024713975.1 Paralichthys olivaceus
TCTCCACGCCGATGCCATGCCGCTTGCCCTGCGCCCAGGTGCCCTGGTAGCTGTTCCCACTGGGCCACGTGTAAACGCCCAGGACCTCGAAGCCGTGGCTCCAGGCCCCCGCGTACTCGCCCTGACCCTGGGGCCCCGTGCAGACCCCTCGGCCGTGGGCCTTACCCTGCTCCCACCCCCCGCAGTACGACCCCCCATCATCAAAGTCAAACCTGCCTCCAGTGGACATGCATGAAACAGGTTTAGGCAAATCCTTAGAACGTCAAGAAAAAGAAAGAGACAAGGACCTGGTTCACTCAGAGGGAGCGAGGAGGGAGGAGGCCTCGTCTGACTCAGGTAACATGGAGGTGCAGGGCCTCCACTCTCCCTCTCCTCTTAGCTCAGGATGTAACAGCTCCTCGCTTTAAAAACAGAACATCACAAAGAGCGTCACGTTACGAAGAAGCAATCGAAGCCTCAGCGACGAGTCTGGAGTGACGAACGCAGCTGCCGTGCACGCTGCTCCCCATGGGCGTGCAGGCTTCTCATCCTCCTCCACTTCCTCCTCCACCTTCCTGCTCCCCGCAGCCTCGCAGCCGGGGAGCTCGCCGGCCCGTCGCCTCAGCCGTGCAGCAGGGCGCTTCAGACGAGTGAGGCCTAGGCTTTTCCAGCAGTCCCAGAGGCCCACAGAGCGGCGGCGGTGGCGGAGGTAGCAGCAGCGACCGGGCTCAGCTCAGTCAGACATTACAGCATCGGCACATCCTGCCGCACCGGCAGCACGGAGGGGAAACAGGACGGAGATGCTGCCGCACTCCAACCACGTCAAATAAGAAGAAGATCAGAGGAGCAGAGAAGTTGAGGAGATTTTTCTGTAGCGTGGCCTGGAAACAAGGATCCGGGCTAACGCTCAGAGACACACAGACACACAAACACACACCTCAGCAGACATAACACAGAATATCTCTCCAGCTCCTCTCTCTCCTCTGCTGCGACCTGAAGATGAGGAGGAAAAAACAGAGCAGAAGAAAAATGCTTCCTCTCCTCTTCCCTTTGTCTCTTGGTTTCAACGCTCGTCTGATTCTGGATTGTTGTTGTTTCCTAAATCCACCAAGTCATCTGCCCTCTCCTGCTTTTCGGCCTCTCTCTCTCTTTTTCTTTCTATCTCTGCCTCTCTCTCTCGCTCTAAAATCTGCTCATTACAGGACTGTTCCATCCCAGCCAATACCCCTCCCCCACACACACACACACTCGGAGCGCACACACTCCTTCTCTGAGCTCTTAAAGAGATAGAGACGGAGGGATGGAGCTAATAGCTGCATGCACAGATCTCTCTGCTCTCGCTCCCTTCAGGGATTCATCCTCCTTTCCTAATTATCCAGCCTTGTTTCTCTCGCTCTCCTCCCAGAATGAACAGTGGTCACCAGCAGTCGCCCTCCTGATGACTGCTGGTTGGGAGCTCATGGATCCGCTGCCACTCTCCCCTCAGCTTCACTCTGGGTCTTTCTCTCTGGTTTCACACGAGCACAAGCAGTGGACTGAGAGACGACCGCGGAACCTACGAGTAATAATCAGAACACATGTGATAATATGTGAGTGTAACTGTCTACTACCCACATTACTGCAGTATTCCACTAGAGGGCGCACCAGAACTCCGACTGTATAGAACTTACCATGTAAAGAAAATCACGGTGAACCTGGAGGACGTGAACGAATGATGGTAGAGTGAGAACACTGCCCCTACTGTTCATGTGCATATTGCATCTTGCGGATACACCAGACACATGTTTGTGATTCGATCACACGCTGAGAACAGCAGAAGTAAGTCGTCATCTCACAGAATCACTTTATTAGGTACGGTTAAAAAAGTCGAATAAATTGAACCTGTTACAAAAACAAAACAGTTTTGATGAACGTGGCGAAAAACGAAATAAACCGGTGACGTAACTAAACCGGTGAAAACTTGTTTGTGACGTTCTTACTCTTCATAGGAACAGAGGAAGTCGCACCTTGTTCATGAGACATGTAGTGATTTCTGAAAATGGGCCATAGAAATAAAATGTGACTGAATTTGATTCTGAGAAGACGACACACATTCATTCATTCATCTCGGAGCAACATCCTCCAAACAGGATGTTGAATGATTCTCTTTCTTTGCTGCAGCGCTGAACGTGACCCATGTGTTCACTGAGGCACAAGAACAAACACAAAGTTCTTTTCAGTCGTCGACAAAGAGAACGGACAATCTGAAAACTGCTTTCTGCCCAAGACACAAACACAAACGAGGCAGAAAAACGTCTCGTTGAGGTTTTTAAAGCACAAAGTGGAATGAAACCTGTTTAAACTGATGATGATGACGATCGTCTGCAGATCTGAGGCCAGTCAACTTCTGAAGTTTCCTTCCTCCTGAACAGCTCGTGGGTTTTAAGCGACATGAGATTCTGCTGCTTGTTCTTAAGTCTCTGCTAATTGTTCCAATTAGCTGGTAGAGCTAAGTAGATACTTAGTGGAGATGATTACAATTATAGTGAGGGAGCGAGTCTCAGTGCAACTTCTCTGACCACGAAAACACAACAAGACACAAGAAGGATCCTTTCAAACGAAACAAGTCAAATATGGAAACTGTGGATTTCTGTTGGTGTTGTTCTTCCTGTGGAACTTGAATCAAATCCAACCTTTGAGTGAAAAACTGTCTGAACACAGAGACGATCGTTTCCTCCAAACCAACAAACATCTGTAATCAAATGACAAGTTTAAAAACATCAGATCTTATTTTAATCAACTTTGTTTATGTCTAAATTTACTTTTTAATTCTCTGAGGACGTTGACGAGTGTCCACATTAAAACAAATCTTCTCCATCGCCCCCTGGTGGCTCGCTGCAGTATAGCTCCTAAACTCTCCTCCATGTTAGCACATGGACCAAACTAAATAACGTGCTAAATAAATGTTTGTCAAAGATGGTTTCTGTTATTTCAGGTCGTTCTTATCAAACCGACATGTCCTGCACATGCTGGAAGCTGTTGACCAATCAGAACAGACTTCACCAGGTCTTAAAGAGACAGGAGCTAAAAGCAAGAGTTTGAGACAGAAGCTGAAGAGAGGAGCTGCAGCGATGGACAGTCTGAGGAACGTGATCGTAACATTAGAGCGTGAAAACATTTCACTGTCATAACACAAGTTAAAATGATCAACCTGAAGATGAACGGAACACGTCTGCTTTTAAAACAGGGAGACGTTCGTCTATCATTTAGTTTTCAGTTTAATTTCATTATTTTTATTCTACAAGAACTTTAGTTTGTGGTGAAGACAAACATTATAGAGTCTGTCTAACAAATGTAGATCTTCTGCTCATATAAATATTTAATAAGAGTCTTCAGGTGAAGTGACAGCGCCATCTACTGGTAACAGGAAATAACCTGTGAGACAATCATTAGATTTTCATGGTTCACACTTGATCCACAGCATCATGTCTCCTGTGTCCTCCAGCGGAGAACGTCCACGCTGCTCAGATTTATTAAGAGTTTCAATCTTTGTTTAACGAAGTGAATGTGATGGATTTCGATAAAGTAGATAAACTCCACTGAGATGAACGTGATCGTTCGTCTGGATGAACTGAGTCCAGGAGGAGACGCTGTGGTACTTTCAGAAAGTTCTCGTCCCACAACACACTCATTATTTATTTGTCTCTTTCAAAGTAAAACTGACCCAGAGTCTCTGCTCACAGCTGAGTGAGATAAAGTCAAGATTTTAGAAAACGTGGATCAATATGAGCAGGAAATAAAGATCAATCAGCTTTAAAGGAACTCGAAGTCAGTTTTTTCTGAAAAACTCATAAATCTGTTTTATTCTGTTAACTCAAGAAACAGCGATGACATCATCAGCTGTGACAGTGACGTCACAGAAGAGCTGCTGATGAACAGATGTGTAGTTACATGTTCTCAAAGTGAACACGCGTGTTTGTGTTGTTGTTGAACTCCTGATGATTTCATACAGAAACTGTCGGAGTCGTCTCTTCTCCCTGGAATCGTCTGGAACAGTTTGTTCTGCTCTGTAGGAATCTTAAAGAATCTCTTCACGTATTCAAACAGTTTATATGTTTGACATAATGTTCAACATGTAAACGTTAATATGCAATGACGGGATCAGACTAATGAATGTGTTCAACATGAAGAAACGGGTTTTTCAAGTTGTGCTGCAGAGAAACGTCTCAGTATTCAGGTTAAACTATAATAAATCCTCAGAAGAAGAAATTAAATAATTAATAATAATGTGTATAAGCAGCTAAAAACTGGCACTGATGATTTATTTTATTACTTTTCTGGAGAATATTTTCAGTCCATGTGGTGAAGACGATACAACCAGTTGTTTATTTGTAAAATACCAAAGAGTCATTTCCAGGTCGTTAACGAGCAGAAACAGGAGAAAGAAACACGATAGAAAACAGAAATCTGTGGCAGCAGCTGAAGGTTCCTCTGCTGACTGAAGGTTCAGGTGAGGATGTCGTGGGCCTGCTGCTCCACCAACATGGCCATGTTCTTCACGTCTCCGCACCACGAGTCCAGCCGCTCCTTCATTCCTTTGATCTGAAACCACAAACAGCAGCTGAGAGCTCGACTCGACGTTCTCATCAAAGTTTCCTTCCACGGTTTTCAACAGCTGAGAACTTTAGAACCCGGTGAGTCACAGGTTCATGTGCCCGTCGCTGCTGAGAGGACGACACCTCTGACACACCCACCAAACGAGCTCCACCTGAGACCCTCAGAGGATGATGGGTGGATGGTTTCATCTCTACCAGAACAGATAACAACTGAACGTGCACTGACCTGCTGCAGGTCCAGGACTCTGGGCTGCACCCAGGTCATCTGCACCTTCTGGTCCACCTCGTCGATGTTCCCTTTAATCAGACCCACGGACAGAGCCTTCATCACCAACAGCTCCACCTGCAGGACACACACGGGTTTACAAATAAAACTGAAGAAACCATCTGATGATGGATAGATGATAGAATCACTGAGGGTGATCGGGCAAATTAAACTTGTCATTCAACCGACCTCGTTAACGGGGATTTTGGCGCTCTGAGCGATCTCTGTGAACGCCAGCTGTCTGTGGTTCGCAGGACGAGTGAAGGTCATCTGGAAGGAGGAGACGGTTCATTTAATATTGTTGTTATTGAACCTTCAGAGTGACGGACATGTTCGTCTCATACTAAATGAGAAGACGAGAACATCTGACATCAACGTGAAGTTTGGTTGGTTTGTGGCTGAGAGTTGATTATCTGAGTTACTCTGGAACAGAAAGAAAACTTTATACAAGATTCCTACGACAAATCCAGAGCAAAGGTCAAGTGTTCATGTTTTTGATAAGTTTGGTTTAAATGGATTAAATCACATGATATAAAAACAAAGTGAGACACAGCCGCTCCTCAACACAACAACTGCTGCACAAGATCCGGACCCTGGGATCATTCGGCTTCAGTTTTGCACAGTGGGAGGAAGTGGAGACATGTCGTCCATCTTGTATTTACAGGGTTCAATAAAATCTAAAGCTAATACAGCAGCTTCCTCCACTGGACTTGTTTTTCTGTCTCAATGGGCCACACTGTTGATGGTTTGAAAATAATCACCTCGACTCCAGCAGCCGCCATGATGTCATTCATCCCTCCACAGACTCAGTAAAACTTTGTGTACTTGTTGTCAGCAGGAAGAAAAACCTCAGAATATCACCTGTAGGTTTCTGTTAGCACGACGGCATCGTGCAGCTTGTGTGATAATAATTAACTCTCGCTGTCTGCGGGGTGTTTCTCACAAAATCTATTCCTGTGAAAAACACTGAATCATACATGAAGCAAAACACGATTCCTGAAATAGCAACAGATAAACCTCTCAGACACAAGGTGGCAGTGTGAACAAACACAGGCCTGTTTGTAAATGTGAGGTAGATAGATATCCAGAGGAGACTAGAAACAATACATACAACCATCACACTGCACAGTGAGGATTCAGCTGTTTACCTCTGTGGTATTATCGATGATTCAGCTGCAGCAGCATCTCATGCCGACCAACATGTGGAGCTCAAACAGCAGAAATCAACACAGTCACAGAAAAGAGAGAGAGGTACTGAACACGATGTACGTGGTGTTTACAACGAGCCCCAGACGGCTCCTCTCATGTGATTTAAATTAAACCAGGTTCTTCTGTCGACATGAAACAATACTGAAGACCATTAACTCAGATAAAACTAAATCAAAACAGCTGCTCGTACTTCCACTTCAAATATTAATACTATTACTACTGTAATAATTAAGTAAATACAAAGTAATGCCCATGAGGTCAAAGCCAGTATAAAACTATGAGTATGAGTGTAATGTAGTGTGTATGAGTGTAATGTAGTATGAGTGTAATGTAGTGTGAGTGTGTGTGTGTGTGTGTGTGTGTGTGTGTGTGTGTGTGTGTGTGTGTGTGTGTGTGTGTGTGTGCTCACCTCCATGACACAGAGCAGCTGGATCTTCTGCATCAGTTTAGCTTCATGTGCTGCGAGGTCGGGCTACGACCGAGAGAGAAAAATAAATCAGTCAATTATTTACACAGAATAAAAAACCCTCCTGTCAGTTACACTGAACGTCTGCTGGCTCCGTGTTCAAACCCATATTAACCTCTTCTCATTCTTTTTACCTACTGAACAAATACTAAAGATTTTAATCAGCACGTTTCTCTCCCTGCTTTAATTTAAGGTGCATCCTCTGTTATTTTATTTCTGTCTCTGAGGCTTTGAACAAACTACCCGAGGCTGTGACCACGTTGGTGACAGTAACTAACGGAGGTGATGAGTGGATCTACTTCACTGAATAATAAATTAAACACATCTGCTGTGACTTCACTTCTTTGTTAACTTGTCTAATGTTGAAATCATGTTTCATTTCTAGTCAAATCACAGTTTATAAGATTTAGAACTTTGATTCAGATCCAACCAGTGAACAACCAGTGACTGAGACAAAGTGTGATCACTGTTCAACAAACCTTCAGACGTGCGTGTAGAGAACAAAGTCAACATGTAATCCTCTCCCCAGTTGAACATATCCTGAGTGCTAAACTTCATTGGTTTCTATTAGTCCGAACTTACTGATCAGATTTATCTTCAGTGTCTTACTATGTAATCTACGAGGGGCGAGCATATCATTAAAAAACAATATAAACGAGAGAAAAGATATTTTATACATTTTTGGAATGAACAATCCTGAAACTGTGAGCCCCCCCGTTTGTTACCTGTTGGCCCCAGGCAGATTTGAAGCCCTGGAATTTCTCCACGTTGCCTCCATTGAAGGCATAAAGTGTGTCAATGAGCCACTGTTTGTCTGTGTTCCTCAGAGACTCCAGCACAGGATGCATCAGCTGCGGAGACAAACATGTCAGACGGGACCTGGTTGTTATCACGCTGAGCTTCAGCTGAAGGGAAATAAAACATCATGAGGAGAAACGTGGGTTTTTAGAGAGAAACCCACCAGCTCGCCAAAGTTATAAACTCCTTCTCCTAAGAGTCCCGCCAGTCCGAGCGTGAACGCCCTCTCCTGCTTCTCCGTTTCTGTGAATCAGCAACACACAAATCGTTCAGCTGCTGATAGTTTCGGGAAATCGGAGCCTGATTGTTTCCCATCATGCCTCTGCTCACCTGGAAGGTCTTTAATGTCCACACATCCGAGGTAGCGCAGGGCATCCTTGTAGTAGGAGGCGTGGTTTCCGATGATGCGATAATACTTGCTGGAGAGGTCGTAAAACCGTCCGTGGACGGACGTCACCCCAGGCAAGTTATTCAACATTTCCTCGACCTCTTCAATGAGTTTCTGGAGGATAAAGACGAATTTCATCAGGACTTTAACAGCTTTATACCTTCATTGACAGGACCTACAGCAAAGTTACAAGACACCTTTCTTTCACTGTTTGTGTTTCTCCTGGAAATCTAATGATGACAAACTCCAAGTTATTCTGGTGAGTGAATGAACTTTCACACCATGTATGAGATAAAAATCTGTTGTTGTGTTTGACAGCTGTTGGTTTCTGTCGCTCTGTCTTCACGACACCTCACATGTGAGGACAACACGTGTTCCAGCTGAATGAGGTGTGAGGCTGGTTTTGTGTCGGCAGCTTTGGAAGAGACATGAGATTTTAGGAGCTCGCACCTTTGTGGCAGGAAGATCGTTGATCTCCAGCTTGAGTTTGCCGATGGACGTCTTGCAGAGAATCATGGCTTCGTCGCTGCTTTTCACCTAGGACACGCAGAGGGGCGTGTTCACTTTCTGCTCACAAAATTAATTATTCAAAACCTGTCGTCCACTTACCTTTTCCTTGGTCTTCTCGAGAAAGGTTATGGCATCTTTAGGATCTGAGAACAAAAAGCATTTTCTCAAACACTCAACAAATGGAGAAGTTGTGCAGAGAAATGTCCTTGACTCCATCATGTTGTCATTACCTGTCATCTGTCTGGCAACAAACAGAATAATCTCCACGAGGGACAGAGGATTGATTCTGTTCATGAAGAAAAATGAATTAGCATCACAACCAACAGTAGATACTGAACATTATTCTGTGGGTCCATTTTACGTCACCTGTGTTCGAAGTCATTGATGAAATTTTCATAAAGCTGTAAGAAGAAAATAAATGAATGTTCAATTAGAAACTAAATCCTCAAATTGGCTACAAACAATATTTGGACTATGACATTATTTATTGTTCAGGCTTTAAATCTATATTCTATATTCGTAGATATTTCAAGTAAACTTTTCTTTTCACCAGTAAAACTTTGTGTCTTTTTTAAATAAAACATAGAAGCAAGATTAAACAATTTACCGACACGAGATACAGCGCTGCAGTTACATCATGAGTCATTTATATATTATTACAGAGAAGAGAGGACATCGTACAACTCTCCTGAATACATTAAGATCCAAGCTGTGGTATCATTTTGAAAGCTGGGTGCGTCCTCACTCATTCAAAGTGGTGCAGTTACCTGAATGAGACCATCTCCTGATTTGAAGCAGGGGTCTTTAACGAAGTCTGTCAGTTTCAGAGTCAGCTGATGCCACAGTCTGTCAGTAAAGACACATCGTCAGTGACAGTCACCACATCTGGATTACAATCCATAACTACAGCTTTGACATCCCAGAGACAAACACAGGAAGTAAACGAACAGGTACTTAGAACCTCAGGCCTTTTCTTTAGTCTGCTTGTTATTTGTCATTATTTCTTATTCTCTTATCTCATGGTTCGTTCAGTGGCTGTTTATTCTCTGAAGCAACCGATGAAGCATTAATAACATTTTCATCATATTTCATTCTGCATTAATCTACACACTGCTTCATTAATCAAATAAAAATGCCTGGTATCATTTCCCACAGTCTAATGTAGCAGAGGCCAGGTCCAGAACATACAGATGTTCAGTGGTGTCATGTGTGTGATCACATATGAGAAGCTGGAACCATCAAACATTTGTGATGATGCAAATACATGTTTGAGAGTTAACGGCTACTTAAAGGTGCAGTGTGTAGAATTTAGTGACATCTAGTGGTGAAGTTTCATGTTACAGCTGCAGATGTAAATATAATGGTCAGAGTATACATGACATACACAGAAATACAGATATAAGTATTAGAGATGGCAACAGTACGAGTTTTAAATACACTGAACAGACTAAATTAAAGTCAGTGTTAACAGGTTAGCATGTGTGCTGAACTTTATCTGGAGATAAACTTTATCTGGTGTCGATGCTGATGTTTCTCACTCGTGTTGACTGATTGTTCAGGACCTCCATGTTGTTTAACTTCATTTTCAACACTTCACTGATGATGGACATTCTTATTTAGTCATACGCATGATTTCTAAATAGAGTAATCAGCTTCAAATGAACAGAGCAGTGACGTGAGGAAGATTCAGCTTCTATTCAACAAAACATCTGGATCGAAGCTTTAACACCTGATGGGATTTGATCAAGACATTTTAGTTACACAGCTCGTGTGTTAGCTTCAGCCTCAGA
>NC_091093.1:31450000-31512500 GCF_024713975.1 Paralichthys olivaceus
TAATTACCAGCAGGCAACATTGAACAACAACAATTTGGTTTTTCAGAAGTAGAAAATCTATTAAAGTTAAAGTCTTGTGTTTCCATTCATGTCACTTAAGAAGTTGAAGGCTTTGTATTAAAGGGGGGGGGCACAAAATAAAGATTGTGTTGATGTTGTGGATTAAAATACTTTGTTGCTGGAAGTGTGATCATGAACTAAACACTACAAATGAACTGTATGTTCCTTTTTCTTTGATTTTTATAGTGAAAATAGTTTTTTACTCAGAGTTTAAACCTTAAATTCAGTCAAACTGCACCAAGTCGCACGTTCCCCCTTTTTCATCGAGATGCATGAATTATTCTCATGTTCTATCTCATGTTAAAGAAATCCTGGTCACCTCTCGGTCATAGAGCTCAACCTTTTATGATGTTTTAGATGTTTTATGAGATCTTCCAGACGAACAAACAACCGACCAACAGAACGGGTTCAAACAGAACCTGATGTCAGGGACAGAACGTCGGGTTCTGATGTGGAGATACTGATGGACCCTTGAACCAGGCCCACGACAAACTGGACGGAGAACATCACTGTGATTTTGTCAACCTCTTATTGTTCACTCTTTGCTCTGCAGGTGGAGCCCTTCGCCAGCCTGGCAGGGGCCGTGCGCAGCTCCGTTCCTCGTCTGCTCATCAACAGGGACGTGGTGGGGCCGTTCGCTTGGAGCCGCCGGCAGCACGATGTCGTTCAGCTGGGCGACGTGGTCAGTGGCGTGCAGGCCCTGGTCGGCGCCCTGGGCTGGACTCAGGAGCTGGACAAGGTGATGGCTGCTGCTGCAGAGGAAGTGAGTGTGTTAACAACCTTATTTAAGAAAATGTTAAAGACTTCTTTTGATCCAAAGATGTTGGTCTTTAAACCGTCGTCACGGCAAGAGAAGAATCACAGAAAATGATTTAACACTCAGCCATTCAAGAGAATCAATTACTATCAAATAATCATAGAAAAGCACCTTTTGATTTTTCTGATTTCAGCTCTGATTGGACCTGGTTGGTGTTTTGTTTGTTTCTTTGGACGGAGCCAGAGTTTCCGGTTTCCTGTCTTAATGCTAAGCTAGGCTAACGTTGTGATATGACTTTTCTTATCTAACAAAGGAAATAAACACATCCCACAAAGCGTCTCCTCCTGTAAATACCTGCATGGATCTCAGGTGATCTTCAGCTGAATGAGACCTCAGGTGTTCAGACCTGAGGTCTGGACGTAGACGAGCGTAGAGCTGATCACTTCATCCTCGATCTCTCTCAGGACTCGTTGATACCAAGTCTGAACAAGTCCCGAGTGTTTGTGATAAATTCCAGACAGATGTGTTCAGTGAATCCTCTCTCTGTGTCTGTGTCCACGTTTTATTCTGCAGGAGACAACAAAGACAGAAGAGTGAGAACATTTCACTTCATCGAGCTGCAGGTTTCACTTTTCATCACTGCGCTCGGCACCGAACACAAAACAACCTCACGTGACTTTCCTGACGGAAGAGGTCGTGCTGATGTCAAGGAGACTTGAATAATAACCTGCTGCATGTCCTCATTCAATTATCATTAAAATACAAGTGATTGTTATGGTTGAAATTGTTTTAAACCAACGAGGAAGTTCTGAAAACCTGGAAACAGAAAGTGACACGACGGGTGAAGACTGTGAGATCTGATGAAAAGCTCCAGAGCAGCTGCTAAATGAACCTTGTGGTGAATAGTTGTAGTTTCACAAAGTCAATCAAGCTTTGACCGAATCAATGGCAGATCAGAAAACACTCTTTGATTTGGTCACCTGCTGGATTCCATCTGATGAGGAGTCGAGTTTTGTCTTTGGGCCGAGGCCTCCAGCCGAGCTGGAATAAGAGTCAGTGTGCATCTTCTGTGCAGGACTCCGGCAGCGGAGACGTGAATAAACTACAAAGAGAAGCAATGGACCACAATGAAAGACAATTACTGCAAAGAGACAAATGGGACAAAAGACAGTTGTGAGAGGTGAGACGGAACAGAGAGGCAATGAGACACCAAACAGCTACAAAGAGACAAATCAACAAAAAATGAAAACACATGCTCCCACAGAGATAAAATGAAACGCATGAATATCAAAAGATGGAAAACAACCGGTCTGTTGTTCGTGTCTCCGTCTCTTCCTCCTGATCCGTCCACATTTTGAAATGGGCACAAACTGTATCAGTTATAAAATGATCTCAAACTGAGCCGGTTTCAGACACAAGCAGGAAGATGACGTCTTTATTAGAAAATGTTCCACTGAAACGTGGACATGGCACAGTCACAACCAAACACACTGTGGTGACGCACAAACCACAAATACAGAGGACGACTTCAGAGTCACAATCTGAAAACAGTTTTCTAGATCACAACTTATTTAACTTTACATCATTTATACTTTTTAAAGCGTATGGTATCTGATTTTCAAAATAAAACCTACAGGCTGATTGAGCAGGTTTATTCTAATAATCTTTATCAATCCGAGCAGGAATCATATCGAGGATTCAAGTTGTAGATCTGATATTAAAGTTAAAGTTTCAAACTATTTGTTAGAAATTCGTTTGACATCTAACAGCAGGACAAAAATAAATCTAAATCTCAAATGATTCCATTTCAACAACCATCTTTTCTCGAGATGCTACCGCTCACACTTGATTATGTTCTAAAACTATTTGGGATTTAATCAGAAAAAAAGAAAAGTTTTCATAATAATAATCAATACAGGATTACATTTCCTTATTTTGCATTTTTGGTTTAAAGTTTTAAAAACTTGACTTTTCTGTTCAGAGTATTTTTCACAGCTACAGATTCACCACAGCAGCAGGTGTGAAACCTCAGACGTCAGGTGAGATGATCCTGGATCAGCTTGAACCAGCTTCACTCTATTTACACAGCGACACACAGGAAGTGAACACAGGCTCATCCTTAAAGGAACAACAGAAGAAGAAGTCAAACCGAGCCGCGGTGTCACGTTAGAAGAGAAGACAAAATATTTCATTGTAATTTGAACCATCAGTTTCATGTGTGATCAGTAATGGTCACGAGCTGTAGTGACGTCAGACGCCCTCGTCTCTCAACCAATGAGCAGCAGGTACAGGGAGACTCCGCCCTGTCGCTGATGATGACAGGACGTTGGTTTCTACTGATCATGTGTTGAAGTCACCGACTCCCAGGTGAGTCGGTGATCGTGTCCTTTCTCCTCCTCACTAGTCTTCACACTCCGTCACATTAAATATGTACGTCTCATTGACCTGATGTGTGGACGAGCTGCTGAGTGTAACTCTACATCAGAGAGGGGCTGCACCAAGACACACTGCATCCAGTGAAGCTGATGTAAGTTCACTACACGAGGCAGGAGACGCCTCCGTCTCACCCAGAATCCCCCTGGGTCTGCCTGTACCCGCCGCAGACCCTCACCAAGCAAACTACCACTCGATGACAAAGAGGAAAAACAACCTCAACGCTTTGGACGGATTGTGTGAGCAGTGAAACGAGGAGCGCTCAGACTGCAGCTCACACAAACGTTCCAGGACGTGAAGTCCACACGGACGCCGGAGATGATTCCAATCTGACTCTCAGGGAGGAGCTCTGGTGTTCGCGCTCCTTCAGCAGTCAGTGTCGGCAGCTTCCTGCTCAGACATTTGGTTTGGACAGAGGGTTCTGTCCGCTAACCAGGAATCAAACAGCTTCATCACCAAACAGCAGGAGAGTCTCCGAAATTAAACCGATATCACCAGGGACAGATTTTCACAAACACTAAAGAACAGGCTGAATGTTGTTCTGTGGTCAGATGCTGTCAGTCGTCCTCATCGATCGGCCTCCAGCCTGGCAGCACCGATACAACGAGCTGAACACCTTCTGTTCCTGACGTCCTCATCGCTCGTATCCTTCCTTTATCTCAGCGCCTCAGTGAACGCTGCAGCCAGCAGCAGCTGCGGAAACATTTCTTGAAGAATTTCCTGAACTCTGTGTTGAAGACGGTGTAGATGATGGGGTTGAGGGCACTGTTGACGTAGCCCAGCCAGGTGACGGTGCTCATCAGACCGGGCGGGATGGCGCACGTCAAACACAAAGCTCGTGTTGTGTGGACGACGAAGAACGGCGTCCAGCAGAACAGGAAACAACCTGAGAACAAATGAGAAGGGAAATCTGTCACCTCTCGAATTAACACACGGAGCCTGAACTCACAACGTGAGAAAATCTAAACCAGCCAAAAAAACCAATATCAACGAGCCACCCCACTGAACGTTCAAGCGCTACGTGTCCGTCACATACGTCAACATGTCAAATCCAAGAGGGAAGGATTCATAAACACTGATCATCAGAGACGACGCAGGAACTCTGTCTCGTTTTTTTACTTCAATAAGTTTATGAATCTTTCTCTGCCCTCACAAGAAAGTCGTCTGATTTCATCGTGAGGAGCGAAGGAGAGGACTCAAAGTAGAGAATCGAGCTCCGTGCATGTTGTGTACAGAAGGACAGAAGGTAATTCAGTGTCTGTCTCACCTCAGGGTGAAAACATGACGTTAAAAACAAACCCTCCAGAACGAACACTGGTGAGAGCGTCTCTACACTGATGTCTCACAGAATACGTTTCATTTCCCTCATCACCGACTGGGAACAGTCCCTGAGTCAAACTGAGGACGTTTGTCTCAGCTGACGTCTCGTGGTGCTGATGATCTATTAGGGATGAGATGTGTCTCTTTACTCCAGGAGATGGAGACACTCAACGTGTCCCGGCTCCGCTGTCAGCGGGTCACACTTGTTATTCATAAGATGAACGCGGCTCATGACAACTGTTGTTCTGTAAATGTGCCTCAGACACGACAATGATTCCGTCTGGATCCAGGAGGAGACGGCAGGAGGTCGCTGCGAATCTGAAGATCTGAGATGTCGTCAGATCGTTAAAGATCCTCAACAAATGAAAGGCCTTCGATGACGGACCGCCTGCACCTGTCGAGGCGATGAAGCAGAACAATAACAGCTCTGCTCAGATGATTTACGTGTTTTCAGTGCAGCAACATGTGAAAAACACAGAATCATTGTGTGTGTGAGTCGTCCTCTGTCAGAGGAAGACAAACAGAAGACAGTTCACACTGAACACAGGACCGTGCTGGTATCCAGCCCCCCCCCCCCCCCCCCCCTGACTTCACTCAGCTGCAGTTTGAACACTGGTGTGAACGTGGAGTTAAAAATGTGTTGGACAGAAACCACAGAATAAAACTAGAGGACCAGAGCGGACTCAGTGGACATGAGACGGTCAGATCGCCTGTTGTATAATAATTGGATTGAAGGCTTTAAGCTATAATGGCGCCGCTCGTTGAGAGATGGCCAATCAGAAGTGACTGTTATCCTGACGGACACGAGCCACAACACAAACATCCCTTCGACTGTCAACACGCATGCAGACGTCTCGTTACACGTAAAGAAACATGAAGGTGTGGTATCCTTCAGCACGTCCCTGATCTGTCACAAACATTACAGAGGAACTGAAACATGTTGGTTTGGTTTGAAGCTGTAAACAACAGGAGCTGAACTTCTGTCCCACGTCTCAAAGTTCAAAGTGAAACTCTTTGTGCTGATGAAATATGTGTTTGTATATAAATATATGAACCTGGGTTTATTCATGTATTCACTTTTTATTAGCTCCTGACATGAGGGAGTGATGGTCCTTTAACGTTAATTGAGTTTTTGCTGCTGGAGACGACGTCCTCTCAGGTTCACTCACCTACGACCACAGGCAGCACCCTCATGGCCTTCCTCTCCCGGCTGTTGATCTTGGCTCTCTGCCTCCTCCGCTGCAGTTGGCTGAACGTCACCGTGGGAACCGAGTTCTCTCTGTACTGCCGAGGATAAGGGATCTCCCGCTTTATGTAGTCGTCTGTATCGTCCAGCCGAGACTGGGCCAAGTCCCTCTCGATGATCCTGGGCAGCGGCATGGGCAGAGGTCCGGGGATGGTGCCCGTCAGCGGGGGGAGGGCGGTGGCGACGGCGGCGTGCTGCAGCTTCCTGCAGGCCTCGATGCTGCTGCGTAGTTTGGCTCTACGAGCCTCCTCCCAGTGCTGCAGCCCGCGGAAAACCCCAAAGTAGAGCAGGAGCATGATGGGACAGGGGATGAAGAAGGAGCAGACGGAGGAATAAACAACATAGTTGTTGTCCTCCAGTTTGCACTCGCTGGGGTCGCGGTCGGGCACGTTGTTGATGCCGAACATGACGGGTGAGGCCACAGCCAGGGCCAGCAGCCACGTGGCCGACAGCAGCACGAGCTGACGCTGGTCCACGTGCTTACGGTTGTAATTCAGAGGTATGGACACAGCGATGAACCTGGAGAATAAAACCACAGTTAACGTGGATTAACAGCTTTGTATTTCTAATAGAAACACGTGGGAATCGAACATGCGACGTATGTTTCATTGTGTCGCCCAGTCCAGCTGTTTTGTGTCTGTTTTGGTCTCCACCATCAAACAGGCTCTTTATCTGTGAGCTGCTGCTGATGTTCTGCTCTAATGCTGAACAATGTATTTAGATTCATACGTGTTTATTTTGTGTAAACAACATGTTCATTCACTAAATGTTCATATTTAAATGTTTTGTTTACATTAAACTACAGATGTTTTATATCAGGAGTTACAATCTGAAGCAAAACGAGTCTTTTGCTTCAACTTTTAGAAACAATGAGTCGTTTTCCTCCAAACGATGATTCAGACACACACACTCTCACACACACACTCACACACACACATACACACACACACACACACACACACACACTCTCACACACACACTCACACACACACATACACACACACACACACACTCACACACACACACACACACACACATACACAAACACACACACACACTCACACACACACACTCACACACACACACACACACTCACACACACATACCTGTCCACACTGATGGCACACAGGTTGAATATGGAAGCTGTGCACAGCAACACATCCATGGTCATCAGGCCGTCACACATCAGCATGTTCAAGGTCCAAACTCCGCCCTGAAACTGTACACACACACACACACACACACACACACACACACACACACACACACACACACACACACACACAGTGTAAAAACTCAACTCTCCACTTCGTCCTCTTCTGACTCTGACTTGTTTAATCCAGCGAGTCTCTACAGCTCAGTGATGAACTGATGATGATGAACTGATGATGATGAACTGATGATGGTGAACTGATGATGGTGAACTGATGATGGTGAACTGGTGATGATGAACTGATGATGATGAACTGATGATGGTGAACTGGTCCAGGTAACAAGATCACAGCAGCAGCTAATTGAAGAGGAGTGAGGGGAGGTGAGGGGAGGTGAGGGGGGTGGGGGAGGTGAGGGGGGTGAGGGGAGGCCTCAGCAGGGCGACGTGTCAATACTTTAATAAGACAGAGATGAAGAGATTACACCTTTGCATTGACAGACATGATCTATGGACCCCCCGCCCCCCCCCCCCCCCCCAGATTAGCGAGGTGACACAGCTCGGATCAGACTCTTTCTGACGTGCTCGATTGTTTCTGCTGTTTCACTGGCCTCAGACCAGATTAGTCCAAATGTTGATCCTGTGACTGATGAAGTGTTTGTTTACTGGAGAGAATGAAGTTAGTGCACAGACACACAACCTCCTGCTGACTCACAACACAACAACACTGTTTCTCTTCACTGTCGTTTGTTGGTCTTTTTTAATTTAGCATGAGATGCTAGTTTTGTATCTTTTGTGGTTTTGTATCTATATGTTGCAGTCTGTTGTGTATCTGTGTATTCATGTGGTTGTTTTGTGTCTCGTTGTTTCTGTTTGACGTCTATTTAGAAGCTGCTACACACACACACACACACACACACAGAAACACTCAGTGTAGACTTGTAGACTCTCTGACCCTCAGACTCTCTGACTCTTTGACTCTTTGACTCTCTGACTCTCTGACTCTCTGACTCTTTGACCCTCAGACTCTCTGACTCTTTGACCCTCTGACTCTTTGACTCTCTGACTCTCAGACTCTCAGACTTTCTGACTCTCAGACTCTTTGACTCTCTGACTCTCAGACTCTCTGACTCTTTGACTCTCTGACTCTCTGACTCTTTGACTCTTTGACTCTCTGACTCTCTGACTCTTTGACTCTCTGACTCTCTGACTCTTTGACTCTCTGACTTTCTGACTCTTTGACTCTCTGACTCTCTGACTCTCTGACCTCAGGTCTCTCTGACTCTCAGACTCTTTGACTCTCAGACTCTTTGACTCTCTGACTCTCTGACCTCTGACTCTCAGACTCTTTGACTCTTTGACTCTCAGACTCTCTGACTCTCAGACTCTCTGACTCTTTGACTCTTTGACTCTCAGACTCTCTGACTCTCAGACTCTCAGACTCTCTGACCCTCAGACTCTCTGACTCTTTGACTCTTTGACTCTCTGACTCTCTGACTCTTTGACCCTCAGACTCTCTGACTCTTTGACCCTCTGACTCTTTGACTCTCTGACTCTTTGACTCTCAGACTTTCTGACTCAGACTCTTTGACTCTCTGACTCTCTGACTCTTTGACTCTCAGACTCTCTGACTCTCTGACTCTTTGACTCTCTGACTCTCTGACTCTTTGACTCTCTGACTCTCAGACTCTCTGACTCTTTGACTCTCTGACTTTCTGACTCTCTGACTCTTTGACTCTCTGACTCTCTGACCTCTGACTCTCAGACTCTCTGACTCTTTGACTCTTTGACTCTCAGACTCTCTGACTCTCAGACTCTCAGACTCTCAGACTCTCAGACTCTCTGACTCTCAGACCCTCAGACCTTCAGACTCTTTGACTCTCTGACTTTCTGACTCTCTGACTCTTTGACTCTCTGACTCTCTGACTCTTTGACTCTCTGACTCTTTGACTCTCAGACTCTCTGACTCTCAGACCCTCAGACTCTTGGACCCTCAGACCTTCAGACTCTTTGACTCTCTGACCCTCAGACCCTCAGACTCTCTGACCCTCAGACTCTCTGACTCTCTGACCTCTGACTCTTTGACTCTCTGACTCTCTGACCTCTGACCTCTGACTCTTTGACTCTCTGACCCTCAGACTCTCAGACTCTCTGACTCTCTGACTCTCTGACTCTCAGACTCTCTGACTCTTTGACTCTCTGACTCTCTGACCTCGGGTCTCTCTGACTCTTTGACTCTTTGACTCTCTGACTCTCTGACTTTCTGACTCTCAGACTCTCAGACTCTCTGACTCTCTGACTCTTTTACTCTCTGACTCTTTGACTCTCAGACTCTCTGACTCTCTGACCTCTGACTCTTTGACTCTTTGACTCTCTGACTCTTTGACTCTCTGACTCTCAGACTCTCAGACTCTCTGACCCTCAGACTCTTTGACTCTTTGACTCTTTGACTCTTTGACTCTCTGACTCTCTGACTCTCAGACTCTCAGACTCTCTGACTATCTGACTCTTTGACTCTTTGACTCTCTGACTCTCAGACTCTCTGACTCTCAGACTCTCTGACTCTCAGACTCTTTGACTCTTTGACTCTCTGACTCTTTGACTCTCTGACTCTCAGACTCTCTGACTCTCAGACTCTTTGACTCTTTGACTCTCTGACTCTCAGACTCTCTGACCCTCAGACCCTCAGACTCTCTGACCCTCTGACTCTTTGACTCTCTGACTCTCTGACTCTTTGACTCTTTGACTCTCTGACTCTTTGACTCTCTGACTCTCTGACTCTCTGACTCTCAGACTCTTTGACTCTCTGACTCTCAGACTCTCTGACTCTCAGACTCTCTGACTCTTTGACTCTCTGACTCTCAGACTCTCTGACCCTCAGACCCTCAGACTCTCAGACTCTCTGACTCTCAGACCCTCAGACTCTCAGACTCTCTGACTCTCTGACTCTCTGACTCTTTGACTCTCTGACTCTCTGACTCTTTGACCCTCAGACTCTCTGACTCTTTGACCCTCTGACTCTTTGACTCTCTGACTCTCAGACTCTCAGACTTTCTGACTCTCAGACTCTTTGACTCTCTGACTCTCAGACTCTCTGACTCTTTGACTCTCTGACTCTCTGACTCTTTGACTCTTTGACTCTCTGACTCTCTGACTCTTTGACTCTCTGACTCTCTGACTCTTTGACTCTCTGACTTTCTGACTCTCTGACTCTTTGACTCTCTGACTCTCTGACTCTCTGACCTCAGGTCTCTCTGACTCTCAGACTCTTTGACTCTCAGACTCTTTGACTCTCTGACTCTCTGACCTCTGACTCTCAGACTCTTTGACTCTCAGACTCTCTGACTCTCAGACTCTCTGACTCTTTGACTCTTTGACTCTCAGACTCTCTGACTCTCAGACTCTCTGACCCTCAGACTCTCTGACTCTTTGACTCTTTGACTCTCTGACTCTCTGACTCTTTGACCCTCAGACTCTCTGACTCTTTGACCCTCTGACTCTTTGACTCTCTGACTCTTTGACTCTCAGACTTTCTGACTCTCAGACTCTTTGACTCTCTGACTCTCTGACTCTTTGACTCTCAGACTCTCTGACTCTCTGACTCTTTGACTCTCTGACTCTTTGACTCTCTGACTCTCAGACTCTCTGACTCTTTGACTCTCTGACTTTCTGACTCTCTGACTCTTTGACTCTCTGACTCTCTGACCTCTGACTCTCAGACTCTCTGACTCTTTGACTCTTTGACTCTCAGACTCTCTGACTCTCAGACTCTCTGACTCTCAGACCCTCAGACCTTCAGACTCTTTGACTCTCTGACTTTCTGACTCTCTGACTCTTTGACTCTCTGACTCTCTGACTCTTTGACTCTCTGACTCTTTGACTCTCAGACTCTCTGACTCTCAGACCCTCAGACTCTTGGACCCTCAGACCTTCAGACTCTTTGACTCTCTGACTCTCTGACCCTCAGACCCTCAGACTCTCTGACCCTCAGACTCTCTGACTCTCTGACCTCTGACTCTTTGACTCTCTGACTCTTTGACTCTCTGACTCTCTGACCTCTGACCTCTGACTCTTTGACTCTCTGACCCTCAGACTCTCAGACTCTCAGACTCTCTGACTCTCTGACCTCTGACTCTCTGACTCTCAGACTCTCTGACTCTTTGACTCTCTGACTCTCTGACCTCGGGTCTCTCTGACTCTTTGACTCTTTGACTCTCTGACTCTCTGACTTTCTGACTCTCAGACTCTCTGACTCTCTGACTCTTTTACTCTCTGACTCTTTGACTCTTTGACTCTCTGACTCTTTGACTCTCTGACTCTCAGACTCTCTGACCCTCAGACTCTTTGACTCTTTGACTCTTTGACTCTCTGACTCTTTGACTCTTTGACTCTCTGACTCTCTGACTCTCAGACTCTCAGACTCTCTGACTATCTGACTCTTTGACTCTTTGACTCTCTGACTCTCAGACTCTCTGACTCTCAGACTCTCTGACTCTCAGACTCTTTGACTCTTTGACTCTCTGACTCTTTGACTCTCTGACTCTCAGACTCTCTGACTCTCAGACTCTTTGACTCTTTGACTCTCTGACTCTCAGACTCTCTGACCCTCAGACCCTCAGACTCTCTGACTCTCTGACTCTCAGACTCTTTGACTCTCTGACTCTCAGACTCTCTGACTCTCTGACTCTCAGACTCTCTGACCCTCAGACCCTCAGACCCTCAGACTCTCTGACTCTCTGACCCTCTGACTCTTTGACTCTCTGACTCTCTGACTCTCTGACTCTTTGACTCTCTGTCTATCTGACTCTTTGACTCTCTGACTCTCTGACTCTTTGACTCTCAGACTCTCTGACTCTCTGACCTTCAGACCTTCAGACTCTCTGACTCTTTGACTCTCTGACTCTTTGACTCTCTGACTCTCTGACTCTTTGACTCTCAGACTCTCTGACTCTCTGACCTTCAGACCTTCAGACTCTCTGACTCTTTGACTCTCTGACTCTCTGACTCTTTGACTCTCTGACTCTTTGACTCTCAGACTCTCTGACTCTCAGACCCTCAGACTCTTGGACCCTCAGACCTTCAGACTCTTTGACTCTCTGACTCTCTGACCCTCAGACCCTCAGACTCTCTGACCCTCAGACTCTCTGACTCTCTGACCTCTGACTCTTTGACTCTCTGACTCTTTGACTCTCTGACTCTCTGACCTCTGACCTCTGACTCTTTGACTCTCTGACCCTCAGACTCTCAGACTCTCAGACTCTCTGACTCTCTGACCTCTGACTCTCTGACTCTCAGACTCTCTGACTCTTTGACTCTCTGACTCTCTGACCTCGGGTCTCTCTGACTCTTTGACTCTTTGACTCTCTGACTCTCTGACTTTCTGACTCTCAGACTCTCTGACTCTCTGACTCTTTTACTCTCTGACTCTTTGACTCTCAGACTCTCTGACTCTCTGACCTCTGACTCTTTGACTCTTTGACTCTCTGACTCTTTGACTCTCTGACTCTCAGACTCTCTGACCCTCAGACTCTTTGACTCTTTGACTCTTTGACTCTCTGACTCTTTGACTCTTTGACTCTCTGACTCTCTGACTCTCAGACTCTCAGACTCTCTGACTATCTGACTCTTTGACTCTTTGACTCTCTGACTCTCAGACTCTCTGACTCTCAGACTCTCTGACTCTCAGACTCTTTGACTCTTTGACTCTCTGACTCTTTGACTCTCTGACTCTCAGACTCTCTGACTCTCAGACTCTTTGACTCTTTGACTCTCTGACTCTCAGACTCTCTGACCCTCAGACCCTCAGACTCTCTGACTCTCTGACTCTCAGACTCTTTGACTCTCTGACTCTCAGACTCTCTGACTCTCTGACTCTCAGACTCTCTGACCCTCAGACCCTCAGACCCTCAGACTCTCTGACTCTCTGACCCTCTGACTCTTTGACTCTCTGACTCTCTGACTCTCTGACTCTTTGACTCTCTGTCTATCTGACTCTTTGACTCTCTGACTCTCTGACTCTTTGACTCTCAGACTCTCTGACTCTCTGACCTTCAGACCTTCAGACTCTCTGACTTTCTGACTCTCAGACTCTCTGACTCTCTGACTCTTTTACTCTCTGACTCTTTGACTCTCAGACTCTCTGACTCTCTGACCTCTGACTCTTTGACTCTTTGACTCTCTGACTCTTTGACTCTCTGACTCTCAGACTCTCTGACCCTCAGACTCTTTGACTCTTTGACTCTTTGACTCTCTGACTCTTTGACTCTTTGACTCTCTGACTCTCTGACTCTCAGACTCTCAGACTCTCTGACTATCTGACTCTTTGACTCTTTGACTCTCTGACTCTCAGACTCTCTGACTCTCAGACTCTCTGACTCTCAGACTCTTTGACTCTTTGACTCTCTGACTCTTTGACTCTCTGACTCTCAGACTCTCTGACTCTCAGACTCTTTGACTCTTTGACTCTCTGACTCTCAGACTCTCTGACCCTCAGACCCTCAGACTCTCTGACTCTCTGACTCTCAGACTCTTTGACTCTCTGACTCTCAGACTCTCTGACTCTCTGACTCTCAGACTCTCTGACCCTCAGACCCTCAGACCCTCAGACTCTCTGACTCTCTGACCCTCTGACTCTTTGACTCTCTGACTCTCTGACTCTCTGACTCTTTGACTCTCTGTCTATCTGACTCTTTGACTCTCTGACTCTCTGACTCTTTGACTCTCAGACTCTCTGACCTTCAGACCTTCAGACTCTCTGACTCTTTGACTCTCTGACTCTTTGACTCTCTGACTCTCTGACTCTCTGACTCTCAGACTCTCTGACCCTCAGACCCTCAGACCCTCAGACTCTCTGACTCTCTGACCCTCTGACTCTTTGACTCTCTGACTCTCTGACTCTCTGACTCTTTGACTCTCTGTCTATCTGACTCTTTGACTCTCTGACTCTCTGACTCTTTGACTCTCAGACTCTCTGACTCTCTGACCTTCAGACCTTCAGACTCTCTGACTCTTTGACTCTCTGACTCTTTGACTCTCAGACTCTCTGACTCTCTGACTCTTTGACTCTCTGACTCTTTGACTCTCTGACTCTCAGACTCTCTGACTCTTTGACTCTCTGACTTTCTGACTCTCTGACTCTTTGACTCTCTGACTCTCTGACCTCTGACTCTCAGACTCTCTGACTCTTTGACTCTTTGACTCTCAGACTCTCTGACTCTCAGACTCTCAGACTCTCTGACTCTCAGACTCTCAGACTCTCAGACTCTCTGACTCTCAGACCCTCAGACCTTCAGACTCTTTGACTCTCTGACTTTCTGACTCTCTGACTCTTTGACTCTCTGACTCTCTGACTCTTTGACTCTCTGACTCTTTGACTCTCAGACTCTCTGACTCTCAGACCCTCAGACTCTTGGACCCTCAGACCTTCAGACTCTTTGACTCTCTGACTCTCTGACCCTCAGACCCTCAGACTCTCTGACCCTCAGACTCTCTGACTCTCTGACCTCTGACTCTTTGACTCTCTGACTCTTTGACTCTCTGACTCTCTGACCTCTGACCTCTGACTCTTTGACTCTCTGACCCTCAGACTCTCAGACTCTCAGACTCTCTGACTCTCTGACCTCTGACTCTCTGACTCTCAGACTCTCTGACTCTTTGACTCTCTGACTCTCTGACCTCGGGTCTCTCTGACTCTTTGACTCTCTGACTCTCTGACTTTCTGACTCTCAGACTCTCTGACTCTCTGACTCTTTTACTCTCTGACTCTTTGACTCTCAGACTCTCTGACTCTCTGACCTCTGACTCTTTGACTCTTTGACTCTCTGACTCTTTGACTCTCTGACTCTCAGACTCTCTGACCCTCAGACTCTTTGACTCTTTGACTCTTTGACTCTCTGACTCTTTGACTCTTTGACTCTCTGACTCTCTGACTCTCAGACTCTCAGACTCTCTGACTATCTGACTCTTTGACTCTTTGACTCTCTGACTCTCAGACTCTCTGACTCTCAGACTCTCTGACTCTCAGACTCTTTGACTCTTTGACTCTCTGACTCTTTGACTCTCTGACTCTCAGACTCTCTGACTCTCAGACTCTTTGACTCTTTGACTCTCAGACTCTCTGACCCTCAGACCCTCAGACTCTCTGACTCTCTGACTCTCAGACTCTTTGACTCTCTGACTCTCTGACTCTCAGACTCTCTGACCCTCAGACCCTCAGACCCTCAGACTCTCTGACTCTCTGACCCTCTGACTCTTTGACTCTCTGACTCTCTGACTCTCTGACTCTTTGACTCTCTGTCTATCTGACTCTTTGACTCTCTGACTCTCTGACTCTTTGACTCTCAGACTCTCTGACTCTCTGACCTTCAGACCTTCAGACTCTCTGACTCTTTGACTCTCTGACTCTTTGACTCTCTGACTCTCTGACTCTTTGACTCTCTGACTCTCTGACCTCTGACCTCGGGTCTCTCACCTCGGAGTAGACGAACAGCGGTAGAACCAGCAGCGCCAGCATCAGATCTGCAGCCGCTAAACTGACGATAAAATAGTTGGTGGTGGTTTTTAACGCTTTCTCCACGTGCACGCTCAGACACACGAGCACGTTTCCCCCGGTGATGACCACGATGAGTAAAACACCGAGGACGAGAGCGGGGACGTTATAACGAGGGGCCACCGGCACCGTGTGGTTCAGGTCCGAGGAGTTGACCGACATGGTCCCCGGAGCCGCGGTCTGGCGCGATGCTTGTCCGAAGAAGAACGTCTCTCTCCGGTGTGTTTGTCATCTATGAGCCGGGTCCAGCAGCCTGGAGACTCTCCGGTGACGTGTGGCTGCGGTTCCCCGTGAACACGCTCCTCTGAGCCGGTCACTCTCTGCTCCGGGCTCCGCGCGCTCCGCGCCCCAGACGCACAGCCTCGTGCGGCTCCTCCAGCCTGACGCACATTCAGCGGACTGCGACGGACCGCTGCTGCTCCCCCGGACCCGTGGTGTCTCCTCAGCGGCTCCTGAAGAATCAGGAGCTTAAATCCATCAAATCCACTTACGAGGCTCTGCTGCGCTGAGGGAAGAGTCAGGAGCTCATCAGCTGTTGGAGCAGGAAACTGGAGATCAGCTGTTTGAGTACACCTGAATACACTTCATCATCTCATCTGGGGGTTTTCACACCGAACTCCTCATTTCCACCTGTGACTGGTGACGTTCACTGATTACTGTGATGTGTCTATTGTCATTCTACTGTAGTACTGAGTGTACTTTATACAACGTTACTACTAGTACCCTCAAAAACGTAATAACCTGATCTGTCATCTGAGTTCACTTCCACAGGTTTAACTTCAACCCTTCAACTTGTTCAAGCTGCTTCGATACAACAGTTCTGAGTGAATCATAAATTAATAGATCATAACTCAGAACAATACAACTATTTGTCTCACGTTTCAAAACAGCTGTTACTAAACTATAGTTTCAGCCACAGACTAAAAACTGACGAAGACTCCGAGTCCAGAAAGTGAAGTCGATGTACCTGAAACCTGTCTTCTGTGTACTGACCAGCAGGGGGCGACTCCACCAGTTGTTTCTATAGAAGTCTATGGAAACTGACTCTACTTCTCACTTTATAACGTCAGTAAACCTTTTCCTGATGATTTCTTATAAACGGATTAAAACCACATGTATCAGCAGTGAGAGTATCACTGGCTTCTTATTCTTGTTTCTTCTCTCACGGAGCCAAATGTTCTAAACACGAATAGATTCCACTTGTGATGTTCGTGACGTTATATCCAGACATCACACGCAGAACGCTCCTGTGGAAAGGTGGCGTGAATATCATTAGACTAAAGTCGGCAGCAATTAGATTTTCACACATCGTCACAAAGCCTCGGGATGAAAAGGAAAACTTAGAGAACAGAAGAAGAAAACATGAGGATGTTCAGCTCTGAAATAACACACAAGTGAGAATCATCGCACTCAAACAACAGAGACTGTGTGAGCTCCATGATGTGTGTCTGTGTGTGTGTGTGTGTGTGTCTGCAAAGAAAGACGAGGTGAAGATAAATAAAGACAGATGAGAAAAACCAAAAACTAAAACAGTGTAATGGAAGAAAATGAAAGCGAGGCTCAGATAAGGATCAGAGACGAAGATGCTGATTAAATGCTGACAAGGATCAAACAGTGAGAGAATTAACAGCTGACGACTTCTCATTAAAACCTTTTGAACATTAAGACGTTTAAATCTCATCCCCATCAGTGACAGATAGTTCAGTGATTAATGCTGTTTGATCAACACTGTTTAAATAAAATCATGTATTTCTGTTTTCTGCAGTTTATTCTGCTTCATTTATGAATTTTAAAAAGTGAATGAGTAGTTTTAGATTTGAACTATCAGAGGAAAAGACATTTGATCACACTGCTTTTTAAACAAAGTGCAAAAACAAGCAGGGAACATCTGCTCTCTTTTCCAACAAGTTAACATTCAAATTAAAAATCTATTTGTTCTCGTCCACTAATGTTAAATAGCAGAAATGAGTTTATCGAGATAAATATCTGGTGCCTCTGCTGTTAAAGCAGGAGAGAGCGAGGCAGAGTAGTTTGATCACAGGCTGTGAATGTGAGGAAGATGAGGAGGAAGAGGATGAGGAGGAAGAGGAGGATGTGTATTGTGAGGTAGAAGTTCCTCCACAGAGCAGCTGTTCTGTTTGTTACTCATGTGTCAGACCTGCTTCTCCCATAATCCTCAGCGGGTGATGTCAGAGTCGTCAGGATCTAACCTGATGAATCAGGAACATTTGCATTGAGTCAAAGTTTCAGTTAAATGTACGTAAAGTATTTTAAAGGACTCAGTGAAGAGCTCTGCATTAACACATCGGTATAGTTTCACCTCGGTCATTGTGAGGTTTCCGTCTGCACCAGCAGGTGGAACAGGAATGTTAATAAGCAGATTAGCTTGTGTGCTAAACCCCCGAGAACAAGTTACAGTTACATCAGCAACACAGAGCTAAATACTCTATAAATAGCTTCAGTTAGAAAACCCAGAGACAAAACAATGAGGCTGAAACATCTGCTCACTTTGAGCAGTTTGTTTTAAAGTCAAAACTTCTCCTGGATCCTTTCACCGTCACAGACGACAGAGGAGAACACCTCAGACACAACGAGGCTGAAACACAGTGTTCTCAGTCACTTCTGCTACATTAACAATATATATACATATATATATATACATTTACAATATATATATACAGTATATACAGTATATATATATATATATATATATATATATATTTACACAGCTTTCTACGTGTCTGGCAGCGATTCCATTCCAGTGTCTGTTGAATTCCAGAACAGGCAGACCTGATTCTACCTAATGAGGTACTGATTAGGTGACCGCTTGAACCAAATGTTATTTAATGAAGAAAAGTATAAAGACCAGTGCTGTGGTCATCACTATCCTCTTGCAATAGGACGAGCTGCAGAGACAGTGCTAGTAGCTCTTCAAAAGTAATTGGAATAAAAAACGTGACTCTTGACCATGCCAGAGGAGTTCAACAGAAAAGTTTTGAGCGAGGAAAAGAAGGACTCTGGTTTTACTGGCAGAGGGATACAGTGAGCGTCAGGTTGCTTCCATCAATTAAATTTCAATGATGAAAACAACTCTCCACTCACCGGGATGACCGCCAACTCATTCAAATGTCACTCAACAACCGTAGGAGGACATCAAGTGACCTCCAAAAAGAATGGCAAACGGCAGCTGGGGTGCAGTGCACGGCGAGGACGGTTAGACACTGGCTCTGAGCTGAAGTCATGCAAAGCTAGAAAAAGGCCTTCATCACGAGAAGCAAAGCAGAGACAGACTGAGGTTTGCAAAAGACCATGAGGACTGGACCATAGAGGACTGGAGTAAGGTCATCTCCTCTGATGAGTCCAGTTTTCAGGTTTGCCTGGTTGTCTAATGGTTAGATGGAGACCTGGAGAAGCCACAGTGTCTCGCATCTACTGTGAAATTTGGTGGAGGATCGGTGATGATCTGGGACGGAGATTTGTCTTTGTGAAGGACGCATGAATCAAGCCAGGTACAAAGTGTGACTTGTCCTGGAAGAAAACTTGCTTCCTTCTGCTCTGACAATGTTCCCCAACTCTGAGGAGTGGTCTTTCCAGGTCAGTGAAGGTGTGGATGAAGGACCCTCAGGACCCTGTCATGAGCAGCCCAATCTCCAGACCTGAATCCCATTGAAAACCTCTGCAATGTGATCAAGAGGAAGACGGATGGTCACAAGCCGTCAAACAAAGCTGAGCTGCTTGAACTAAAGCGCCCTGAGTGGCATAAAGTCACCTGACAGCCATGTGACAGACGGGTGGAGAGCAGCCGAGACGCGTGAGAGCTGTGATTGTAAATCAAGATGAATCCACCAAATGTTGATTTCTGAACTCTTCCTGAGTTAAAACATTCGTGTTGTTTAAAAGTGAATATGAACTTGTTTTCTTTGCATCAGTGCAGATCTGGAAACTCTGCATCGCTTTCGTTCTTTTGACCAGTCGTCACTTTCTGCAAATAACGGCTCCAAAATATTTTAATTTGAAATTTGGGAGAAATGTTGTCAGTAATTTATAGAATAAAACAAACACGTTCATTTTACTCAAACACACCAATAAATAACAAACCCAGAGAAAGTGATCATTTTGGAGTGGTCTCTCTCTCTCCCTCTCTCTCTCTCTCTCTCTCTCTCTCTCTCTCTCTCTCTCTCTATATATATATATATATATATATATATATATATATATATATACACACAGTATATATATATATACAGTATATATATGAAAATATATGAAACAGTTAAAGTCCTGTAACAAACAGACTCATTGACATGTGGTCAAATCTACGAGTGAAAAGACTGAACACAACTTCAACATCAGCACGTCATGAAAATCCAGATGTGTCGACTGAGGGAGCATCAAACTCACGTCACATTCACCGTCCAGAGGACGAGGCCTCCACCATGAGGTGTTCAGACAGGAGGGACACGGGGGAGACGTCAGCTGACTTCCTGTAGGACTCCTGGAGGAGGAGCCACAGGAGGAAGTAGTCAGCCAGGGGAGGAAGTGGGAGGGGAAGTACATGAGGGGGTAGGAGGGGAAGTAAGTGAGGGAGTAGGTTAGGAAGTAGGTGAGGAAGTAAGTGAGGGAGTAAGTGAGGAAGTAGGTGAGGAAGTAGGACTAGAAGTAAGTGAGGGAGTAGGACGGGAAGTAGGATTTTCCACGCAGGGTTAATGAGTTATACTGCAGCCAGCCACCAGGAGGAGTCGTCCATCTTTGTATAAAACACCTCCACACACTTTCTTTACATTACATCACATGTCATGACATCACATGTCATTACATCACATATCATTACATCACATGTCATTACATCACATCACATGTCATGACATCACATGTCATGACATCACATGTCATGACATCACATGTCATTACATCACTTTACATATCTTTACTCTTTTTCTCACTGTGGTCATGTTGTGTGTCTGTCTCGTTGTGGTCACGTTGTGTGTCTGTCTCGTTGTGGTCATGTTGTGTGTCTGTCTCTTTGTGGTCATGTTGTGTGTCTGTCTCGTTGTGGTCATGTTATGTGTCTGTCTCGTTGTGGTCATGTTGTGTGTCTGTCTCGTTGTGGTCATGTTGTGTGTCTGTCTCGTTGTGGTCATGTTGTGTGTCTGTCTCGTTGTGGTCACGTTGTGTGTCTGTCTCGTTGTGGTCACGTTGTGTGTTTGTCTCGTTGTGGTCATGTTGTGTGTTATTTTAAAAAGTGAACAACATGAACCGGCTCCTGATCTGATGAGCTCTGGCTCCTCCTGGTGGTCAGAGAGGAAAGTGACTCCTTTAAAATAAAACAATGGAAAGTCTGCTGCACTTTCATGAATGGACTGAACTATACCATGTAGTGTGTGTCTGTGTGTGTCTGTCTGTGTGTCTGTGTGTGTGTGTCTGTGTTTATATAATGTATGAGCTTCATCATGACACTGTGAGCTTGTTGTTCCCACACAGAGGAGATGGGGGAGAGGGTGGTTCTGGTGTGTGTTCATGTGTGTGTGTGTGTGTGTGTGTGTGTGTGTGTGTGTGTCAGTGTGTCTTCATGATGCTCAGACCAGCGGCCTCGTTGTCGTGTTGCAGCAACAATTATTAATAAACAGTGTGATTGAATGTAAAGTATCATGTGTTTGTATGTTTATATGTTATATAAATATAAATATAAATATATGTTGTTCAAAAGCTCCGTCCGACCTGAGTATTTAAACGTGACAGATGTTTCCAGCTGTGCCGGGTTTCTCCCAGAATGCATCAGGGCCACCAATGCAGAACGAGCATCTAAAACAGATGCAAGTATTTCAGTGGGAGGCAGCGAGTCTCTGTTTCCACACGAGGCCGTGAGATGAAGTCACAAACACTGCGTCTGTAGTCGACTCCCACTGGCTGAGCAGCACAGACGGGTCTTTATGTGCTCGAGTACCAGCTGGTACCACGACTCCTCTTCCTCCTCTGGACTTCATCTGCCGCAGCCTCTGGACTCCCGACATGGACCTGGAGCTGAAGAACAGACCTGTGGACGTTCTCCTCAGATTCACCGTGCTCGTCTTCTTTTCTACAGTTTGTGCGACTCAAAGACGTGAGTAGAGCCGAGTGATGACGCTGCAGACGGAGAGCTGCGATCCTTTAGAGGAGGGGCCCCGAGCGTTCTGTGGCCCCTCAAATCAAGATGTGTTCACTTTGGACCTTTTCACCTGGAGGAAGTTCACAGACGACAAGTGACAGATTCTAAAATATCAACGAAATTATTCTTTTGTATTTTTATTCCTGTAATAACCTGGTTCCTCATGTTTGGTTCCTCATGTGTTGGGGTTCTTCATGTGTTGTGGTTCCTCATGTTTGGTTCCTCATGTGTTCTGGCTCCTCATGTGTTGTGGTTCCTCATGTTTGGTTCCTCATGTGTTGAGGTTCTTCATGTGTTGAGGTTCCTCATGTGTTCTGGCTCCTCATGTGTTCTGGCTCCTCATGTGTTGTGGTTCCTCATGTTTGGTTCCTCATGTGTGGTTCCTCATGTGTTGGGGTTCTTCATGTGTTGTGGTTCCTCATGTTTGGTTCCTCATGTGTTGTGGTTCCTCATGTGTTGTGGTTCCTCATGTGTAGAGGTTCCTCATGTGTAGAGGTTCCTCATGTGTAGAGGTTCCTCATGTGTTGAGGTTCCTCATGTGTTCTGGCTCCTCATGTGTTGGGGTTCTTCATGTGTTGTGGTTCCTCATGTGTTCTGGCTCCTCATGTGTTGTGGTTCCTCATGTGTTGTGGCTCCTCATGTGTTGTGGTTCCTCATGTGTTGTGGTTCCTCATGTGTTGAGGTTCCTCATGTGTTGAGGTTCCTCATGTGTTGAGGTTCCTCATGTGTTGTGGCTCCTCATGTGTTGTGGTTCCTCATGTGTTGTGGTTCCTCATGTGTTGAGGTTCCTCATGTGTTGTGGTTCCTCATGTGTTGAGGCTCCTCATGTGTTGTGGCTCCTCATGTGTTGAGGTTCCTCATGTGTTGTGGTTCCTCATGTGTTGTGGTTCCTCATGTGTTGAGGTTCCTCATGTGTTGTGGTTCCTCATGTGTTGAGGCTCCTCATGTGTTGTGGCTCCTCATGTGTTGAGGTTCCTCATGTGTTGTGGTTCCTCATGTGTTGTGGTTCCTCATGTGTTGAGGTTCCTCATGTGTTGTGGTTCCTCATGTGTTCTGGCCCTTCATGTGTTGAGGTTCCTCATGTGTTGTGGTTCCTCATGTGTTGTGGTTCCTCATGTGTTGTGGCTCCTCATGTGTTGTGGCTCCTCATGTGTTGAGGTTCCTCATGTGTTGTGGCTCCTCATGTGTTGATGTTCCTCATGTGTTGTGGTTCCTCATGTGTTGTGGCTCCTCATGTGTTGTGGCTCCTCATGTGTTGAGGTTCCTCGTGTGTTGTGGCTCCTCATGTGTTGAGGTTCCTCATGCGCTGCCACCTTGTGGTGACGACGTCACATGGCACCAGAATCTGTGGCTGGGGATCATGGAGTTGTATCAACGTGTCTTGAATCTAAAGTTTGAATCTAAACCGAGTCACAGACACGAGAGGAGAAACACGATCATTTGATGAATCAGGTTTGTTTAGAATTTGTACGATAAATAGAAAAAGTGCGATGAGATGTTAGCGTGATCGGGAACATTATGGAGAATGAGACGGGGCCAGACATCTTGTGTCTGTTCTGAAATATGTTCACTCTCTTTATTGATTCTTCTCTTTCTGTCATTTTGTGTCTCAGTGTGTTTCGTTGATTTTCTGATGTTTCCAGTTGTTGTGACTTAGTGACTGTGAGACAGAGCCATGCTAGCAGTTTCCCCGTTTCTAGTATTTACACTAAGCTAAGCTAACAGGCTGTACTTAATATTTACTGGTGACATGAGTCTTTACGTCTCTGACAGGAAGTGAATAAAAATGTTGAAGTATTTTATTATCAACAAAGACAGATTTTCATTATTATCATAATTGTTTTTTTAACCTTCATTTTTTCTCCCATGGAAAAATGTTTGATTAAAATACTGTAAATCTTTATTTCATGGACACAAAGTTTTTCTTGACAAACCTTGTGTCTTTATTTTCCTGTGAACGATCACGTGTCGGACTAACGTGTCATCGTCTAAGCAGACTGAAACAGAAACGCTTCAGTCAAACAAACATTATCAGACCTCTGGGATCAGATTTGATGAAGATCTCATGAAACCTCCACCTGATGTGTGTTTTGTGTGATCTGCTCTTTGTGCGTCTCAGTGTGCACGGTTCCTCCCGGACCCGTGACGGTATCAGAGAACATCACGGCTGACGTCCAGGTCGTCCAGATCGTCTCTGGTGCTGATGTGACTCTGACGGTCACAGTGAATCCTGGAGATCTGTTCTACCTGAAGGGAAACGTCCTGATGGTGAAGAAAGGACTCGACTATGAGGTGATTCCTCCACAGACTCCTTTACTCTGAAGTCATCAAACTGATCATGAAGCTAATTCACATTTTCATTTCAGTCGTTGTCCAGTACAACTCTGGTGGTGTGGGTTCAGTGCAGCGCAGCTGGAGCCACGTCTGTGAGTACACATGAAACACATGAAACATGAAACACATGAAACACATGGAACACAGGAAACATGAAACACATGAAACATGAAACACATGAAACACATGGAACACAGGAAACATGAAACACATGAAACACATGAAACATGAAACACATGAAACACATGAAACATGAAACACATGAAACACATGGAACACAGGAAACACATGAAACACATGAAACAGATAAAACACATGAAACACATGAAACACATGAAACAGATAAAACACATGAAACATGTAACACATGAAACACATGAAACATGAAACACATGAAACACATGAAACACATGAAACACATGAAACACATGAAACAGATAAAACACATGAAACACATGAAACACATGAAACACATGAAACATGAAACAGATAAAACACATGAAACAGATGAAACACATGAAACAGATGAAACAGATGAAACACATGAAACACATGAAACAGATGAAACAGATAAAACACATGAAACACATGAAACACATGAAACAGATGAAACACATGAAACACATGAAACAGATGAAACAGATAAAACACATGAAACACATGAAACACATGAAACATGAAACACATGAAACACATGAAACAGATAAAACACATGAAACACATGAAACATGAAACACGTGAAACACATGAAACATGAAACACGTGAAACACGTGAAACACATGAAACATGAAACACATGAAACACGTGAAACACGTGAAACACGTGAAACACATGAAACACATGGAACACATGAAACACATGAAACACATGAAACAGATAAAACACATGAAACACATGAAACATGAAACACATGAAACACATGAAACAGATAAAACACATGAAACACATGAAACATGAAACACGTGAAACACATGAAACATGAAACACGTGAAACACGTGAAACACATGAAACATGAAACACATGAAACACGTGAAACACGTGAAACACGTGAAACACATGAAACACATGAAACATGAAACACATGAAACACATGAAACAGATAAAACACATGAAACACATGAAACATGAAACACGTGAAACACATGAAACATGAAACACGTGAAACACGTGAAACACATGAAACATGAAACACATGAAACACGTGAAACACGTGAAACACATGAAACACATGAAACATGAAACACATGAAACACATGAAACAGATAAAACACATGAAACACATGAAACATGAAACACGTGAAACACATGAAACATGAAACACGTGAAACACGTGAAACACGTGAAACACATGAAACATGAAACACATGAAACACGTGAAACACGTGAAACACATGAAACACATGGAACACATGAAACACATGAAACACATGAAACAGATGAAACACATGAAACACATGAAACACATGAAACAGATGAAACACATGAAACACATGAAACACATGAAACAGATGAAACAGATAAAACACATGAAACACGTGAAACACATGAAACAGATAAAACACATGAAACACATGAAACATGAAACACATGAAACACGTAAAACACATGAAACACATGAAACAGATAAAACACATGAAACACATGAAACAGATAAAACACATGAAACATGAAACACATGAAACACGTAAAACACATGAAACAAATGAAACAGATAAAACACATAAAACACATGAAACACATGAAACACATGGAACACATGAAACACATGAAACACATGAAACAGATGAAACACATGAAACAGATGAAACAGATGAAACACATGAAACACATTAAACACGTGAAACACATGAAACACATGAAACGTGTGTCAAAGGTCAAGATGCTGTTTGTTTCTTTAAAATAATGATACAGACGATTTCATCCCTCTCTCTCTCTCTCTCTCTCTCTCTCTCTCTCTCTCTCTCTCTCCCTCCCCCCCTCCCTCTCTCTCTCTCCCCCCCCCCTCTCTCTCTCCCCCCCCCCCCCCTCTCTCAGGTGAATGAGTCTGTTGAGGTTCTGGTAGAGAATGTGAACGATAATCCTCCGAACTTTGCACAAAACCACTTCATAGTAGAAGTGAATGAGGTGAGAAGTGTGTGTGTGTGTGTGTGTGTGTGTGTGTGTGTGTGTGTGTGTGTGTGTGTGTGACTTGGAAGCTGATTGGTCAAAGGTCAAAGGTTGTGACGTCATGATGTCATACAGTGTAGTAATGTATGACTGAGATGAATAAACCTTCCTCGTGTATTATCAGTATCATGTCTGATGCTCGTCCTCCACAACCCTGACGTGTCTTTGTGTCCTCAGCTCACAGTCGTTGACGTGTCTTTGTGTCCTCAGCTCACAGTCGTTGACGTGTCTTTGTGTCCTCAGCTCATAGTCGTTGACGTGTCTTTGTCTCCTCAGCTCACAGTCGTTGACGTGTCTTTGTCTCCTCAGCTCACAGTCGTTGACGTGTCTTTGTGTCCTCAGCTCACAGTCGTTGACGTGTCTTTGTGTCCTCAGCTCACAGTCGTTGACGTGTCTTTGTGTCCTCAGCTCACAGTCGTTGACGTGTCTTTGTGTCCTCAGCTCACAGTCGTTGACGTGTCTTTGTGTCCTCAGCTCACAGTCGTTGACGTGTCTTTGTGTCCTCAGCTCACAGCCGTTAACTCCAGCGTCGCTCTGATCGAAGCTTCAGACGTCGACTCTGAGCCTCTGTTCTATCGTTTAGAGTCGGCAACAGTAAGAACACATTTCTGTTAATGGATCAAATGAACTCCACTCAAGAGGAAATTCATTCATAACTCACTCACTTTACTGTTTCTGTCATTCATTTGTAAATATTGAAAAATTGGGGGGAAACTGAAAGATAATAGTCTTTGAATATTGTGTAATGTTGAATATTATTATGATCAGTTCATACATTCACTCATGATACTTTGTTTGAACAGATATTTGGACTAAAGAATCTTTTCTCTGTGTCGACTAGGACAAATATTTCCGTCTGGAAAACATCAACTCTCCAAAGATTCTCGTGAAAAGTCTCCTGGACTTCGACGTCGTTCAGAAGATCTCTCTGGTTTTACACGTTCAGGTACGACGGTGATGAAGACCACATGTAGAATCTGCTTCTCTTTGACCTTTGACCCGACTCATATGTTCCAGGACACGTTCAACGGCTCGGCCTCCAACAAACCCTTCTTCACGTCTGTGGCCACCATCACGGTTCACGTGAAGGACGTTGACAACCGGCCTCCGTGGTTTCAGCCGTGTCTCAGGACAAACCTAGGAAACGCCAAACTGTGCGTGAGCAGCGGCTACAGAGGAAAAGTCAACTTGACGGAGAAAGAGGTGAGACAGCTGATCCACCTGAGACTGTTCTGGTCCTGGTTCACCTCTGTTCTCTGTTTCCATGAGACTTGGAGGGGTGGGACACGACCTGAGGAGGAACCTCTGATCTGGAGAAACAGATCCAGGAGGACCTTCTCTTCCGTAGATTGGTCGTGAGCCTCGGAGCAGTTTCCGCTCTGAGCGCTCGTCTAACTTGTAGCTGTGCCCACAGTTCAAACAGAGGGACTGAAGACTGTGAATGTCGTCTGTGTTGTCTCAGGGTTCATGTTGGAGTTATGACCTGGCTCTATGGAAATGAACAGTCTGAGGGAAGAGTCTCAGTATGAGAGTTCACACCTGATGCTTCTAATCCACAGGAGGGGCCGTTAGGGCTGGAGCCGGGGCCGGTGTTCGCCAAGGACGGAGACAAGAACCGGAGCGAGCAGATCAGCTACAGAATCCTGAGAGGTGTTTGTTCTTCTTCTGTCACATTCAGGGGAACAGGTCTCATGGGCTGAAGACATGAGTCCCGAGGGTTTCACTTATCATCCTCATCATTAGTCGTAGTAGAAACACCTTCAACCTCTTCAGTGGTGAAAACGTAATAAAGACAAGACATGATTTTATGGATTTTACACATAAGAAGGTTGAAAAAGTGAGAAAAAGCAGAAAAGTAGTTTCCTCAGTCGGATCCAACGTGAAACATTCAGGTTTTATTTTACATGATTGAAAACTTTCTTCTTTCTTTAATCTTCAGGAAACGAAGGAAACATTTTCCAGATTGATGAAGAAACAGGAAACATCACCATGACCAAAGCTGCTGATATTGTCGGACCAATAACTCTGACTGTTCTGGTGAAAGACATGATTGTGTACTCTTTGTGTGTTTGTGTGTTGTTCTGCAGTGACTCTGAATGACTCAGCTTGTTAGTCTCAGTTTTATCATCGTAGACACATCATGTAAACCTGAACACATCTGAGGACCAACATCTGTCCGTGTCTCCTTCAGGCGTCTCAGGTGACCAACAGGGATCAGTTTGCGGTGACACAGGTGACCATCGAGGTGATGAAGAGGAGCAGGAACCCTCCTCGCTTTGAGAAGGAGCGATACGAAGGATTCATCTACAGTAACTCCGTCCCTGAGAGCATGATCCTCCGAGACCGCAGCACCAACCGGCCGTTCAGGGTCCGAGCCCGGGACGAGGACTTCGCCGGCGTGAGCGCTCCGTGTTTTTATTTCTGCAAAGACGTTCAGTCCCTCGGACGTTTACTCAAACTTTACCTCATTAAAGTCTCGTGTTTAACTTCAACTAGTTGTTTATCTTACATCAGTTTCCTCCTGCATTTCCAGAGTGATTCAGGAAACAGGAAGTCTCTGATGAATTAGCAGAAAAGTAAAGTGTGTGTTTGTGTCCTGAATCACTGTGTGTGTGTGTGTTTGTTTGTGTGTCAGGGTTTGAATCCAGATGTGAAGTACGAGGTTCAGTACAGCAGCTACGTCAACGTGACGTCAGACGGTTTCATGATCCTGAAGAGAATCGTGAAGACAGAATCTTTTGCACTTCAGGTGAGAAAACACAATCGTCCGTGTTCATGTTTGACTGAAACCTGAAGTTTTAAAAGTTGGGAAACTTCCTGCAGCTCAGAGCAGTGGATTCGACGACAGGAGAGTTTGGCACCGCAGCCGTTTCAGTTCAGGTCATTCCAGGTCAGAACCTCAGACACGTTTGATTCTCAGAATAATCGGAACTTTTATTGGGACTCACTGATCCTCTCCTCTGTAGCCGTGGCGACCCCGTCTCCCTCAAACATCGGCTACCGGCCGGGGGACATGGCGCTGCTGGGTCTGGTCATGGCGGCTCTGCTGGTCCTCTGCCTCATCGTGATCGGCTTCTTGATTTCCCGCTTGTGGAAAGGAAACGGCAGCATGAACAAAATATGTGAGGTCAGTGTTCATCAGATCCACTGCTCGCATCACATCCCACTTTTAAACAGCTGAAGAGTTTATAGCCTTTGATTCATGGAAGATTCTTTCATGAGCTTCGTGTGACACTACATGTATAAAACAGAGAAACAGTCAAAATTCATTAAAGATCATTAATCTGCAGACGAGCTCAGCAGCATCTGCATCAGAGCCTCATTAGCTGCTGTGTTAATGTGGGGGGGCTGTCTCCGCAGTGTCTCGGCCCCTGTCTGAAGTCGGACCAGCCTCGGACCGGGCACCGGGACTCCCTGCAGTACACCAACGACGGCTTCCAGAACGAGGCCGACCAGAGCCGTGGGGGCTCCAGGCGCTGGAACAACGTCCTCCCCAGGCGGAGCACCTTCCCCCAGACACAGGGGAGACGGAGCCGCCACTGCTCCTCCTGTGGCGTCTACACCAACCACGTCCCCAAGGGGAGCCCCTCAGTGAGACCGGGCCGGAGGGGCCGAGGAGACGGAGATGAGTACGGCAAGAGGTCGGTCCTGAACAAGCAGAGGAGGAGGGAGGGCCAGAAGACGGTGTGGTTCAAAGAGAGCGAGGACTCGTCAGACATCGAGGTGGAGATCATCCCAGACACTGTGGGCCGGGTGGAGGAGGAGACCGAGGAGGAGCTGGAGGGGGAGGTGGAGATGGAGGGGGTGGTCAGAGACCCAGCCGCCCCTCCGAGAGGCTCTGATGACGGGCAGGAGAACCAGAAGACACGACCCGGTGAGGAGCAGGACTGTGGAGTTACCAACTCACTGAAAGAGAAGGAAGACCAGGAGCAGGAGGGCTGAGGTCCGAGGTCAGAGGTCGACCTGGGGTCAGAGGAAACTGAGCTGTTGGTTTTCTTCTCACTTCCTGGAGACAACAGGCCACAGCACCGGTCTGAGTCCAGGAGGAAGCTTCACATCTCTGGGAAACTGTGGGCGTCAACACCACGGATCCAGAAGGACTTTTTCTCCTGTGAGAATCTGAGCTTTTAATGTTGGAATTTATTGTGTCGGTCAAATGTGTGTGTGAAGTGAAATGTTCCGGTTTCAGATCCTGACCCTTAAAGCAACATTACACGACTTTAAACCTTAAAGCAGCAGCTTCATTAAAATCTGATTTCAGTCTCCAGGAAATGTTGTGTAGACATGTTGTGTAGACATGTTGTGTAGTCATGTTGTGTAGTCATGTTGTGTAGCAGATTGTCGACTCGTTCACAACAACAGGAAAACGTGGGGGACATTCAGGGGAGGGGTGGAGCCTGTAGAGCAGCAGGAGGCGGGACATGACGTATTAAATCAGTGTTGTTATTTACAGCTCGTCCACATGGGCGTCGGCCTTCATCATCAGAGAAGGTTTCAGGAGAACATCTGGAGCTCAGGTCTGAAAGCAGCTGTGATGTTGCTGTAAAGGGAAACTTGGGTCTTAATTGATGGGTCGTTGTTTCTGTTGCTGCCCGTCAGGAAACTTTAATAACTTGGGGATAAACGATGAAATGATTCTTTATTAGTTAGTTTAGCTGTTAGAGCGTTTCCAACATTTCAGGTGAGTTCGGTTTCAGTGAAGTTGAGCTTTACTAAACTCAGCCTGAAGTGATCTGGACTTTATGGTGAAACATGTGAAGAGAAACTTTATCTAATACTAAACAGCTGAAGGGACTTTTTTCTGTTGACTGTATTTTATTGTTAAATAACTTCTTCTATGGTTAATAAATAAATCTATAGTTGACGTTTTGTACACTGAAGTGATGTCGGGCGTGTGAGGGGAATAATAAAAGTTTGAAGGGTTCGTCTGTAGATCAACTTTGACTGATTCACACAAATCACCTGAAGGAAAATCTGATACTTTCAATAAAACTTTGTTGTGAGAAAATATTCATGTTACTCCTGGAAATATACGAAGATACACGACGTTAGCGTCACTCGTCCGTGACTGGAAACCGACTAAATATAGACAGATGACATGACAGCTCCCAAAAATAAAGCCACATCATCTGGATCGCCCCCTGGTGGCTGCCTGCAGTATAGGTCATAAACCACTCCATGTTAGCAGATGGGACATGGACCAAACTAGAAATAACAAACAATATCTAAAGTACACTCTTAGAGACCATCTTTACAGTTTGTGGGCGGAAACAGACGGTTCTGTGTAAATGCAACGATGAATGAATGAATGAATGAATGAATGAAGGGTCAAACTACTTTTAGGCTTTTTTAAGAGCATCTACAAACCAGTTCAAATCTCTGCTGCTTTAGGATTTTCTGATGTTTTAAAAAGTGTTTATTGAAGCCAATCACATTCTGATACATCACAAACTCAGTAGTCGATAACTTCCTCCTAAAATCCAAATTAAAAGTTTTAAAAACAAATCCCTGATTTAAAAGAGAAAAGAAAAAGGGATCAATATATGGAGCAGTACCGATACAATCAGCTGATCCCTGATCGGACACATCATCACACAACCATCACCTCTGTTTCACACGCCGCTGGAAATCAGTGCATTTAGACGCTACACAAAATCTATTGCTAAAGACGGTTTGATTGCAAAGCAACGGAAAACTTGTGCAGCTCAAATATTTCTTTCAGATTATTAGCGTTGTTCTTGAACACGTCGTCTCGCCTACTTGGACTTGGCAAAGCCCACCCTGTTGTTCTCTCTGTCGAACACAGTGTAGTACTGGCCGATGAATACATCTCCCAGAATCCACAGGGGCCCGGCGGGGGCGGGGATGTCCAGACCCATGAAGCCGCTCAGACAAATGACCTTTCCAGCCTGAGACACCTGCGGGAAAAACACACAGAGACGACGCTGCTGTAATGAAACGTCTGCCGAAGAATCATGTTTGTAAAATATTCAGGTCATTCACAGACGTGACTTCACGATCACGCATGAGCCAGACGACAGTTTCAGGAGCTTCAGTGTTTCCTGAGCAGGAGAAAACTCCTTCTACCAGAGTTTGAACTTTTCTATCCACAAAAAACCTTCATGTCACACTAGAGGAGAGAAAAACTGGGAAATAACCAGATGAAGAATAAATCGTTTGACAGAGCTCAGAGTCTGAAGCAGTGAGAAAAACAAACATGGATCAACACCCCTCCCCCGCTCGTCTTCACCAAGTGAAACAAAGACTCATTTGTCTTTTTTAACGACAACAGTCAGTGATGTATTGTTTCTGCAGGAGCTGACTCTGTGTCGCCCCCTGCTGGATGATAACAGACGAGCGTCTCACCTTGAGGACGTACTGGTCTCCGGTCAGACTGTAGCTCTGTCCTCCCAGGTTAAAGGTGATGACGGGCAGAGATGGGATCTTGTCACAGCTCACCATGTACTGAAACACAAGCAGCTCTTTATTCACAGCCTCGAACATTTCAACAGATTCATTTATGAACCGACCGACTTTAAACCCACAGCTGGAACATATGAAACATATATAAACTGTCTGTCTGTGTGTGTCTGTCTGTCTCTGTCTGTCTCTGTCTGTCTGTCTGTGTGTCTCTGTGTGTGTCTCTGTCTGTCTCTGTCTGTCTGTCTGTGTGTCTCTGTGTGTGTGTGTGTGTCTCTGTTTGTCTCTGTCTGTCTGTGTGTCTCTGTGTGTGTCTCTGTCTGTCTCTGTCTGTCTGTCTGTGTGTCTCTGTGTGTGTGTGTGTGTCTCTGTCTGTCTGTCTGTGTGTCTGTGTGTCTCTGTCTGTGTGTGTCTGTCTGTGTGTGTCTGTGTGTCTCTGTCTGTCTGTGTGTGTCTGTGTGTGTCTCTGTCTGTCTCTGTCTGTCTCTGTCTGTCTCTGTCTGTCTCTGTCTGTCTGTCTCTCTGTCTGTGTGTGTCTCTGTCTGTCTGTGTCTGTCTCTCTGTGTCTCTGTCTGTCTGTCTCTCTGTGTCTGTCTGTGTCTCTGTCTGTGTGTGTCTCTGTCTCTCTGTCTGTCTGTGTCTCTGTCTGTCTGTGTCTGTCTGTCTGTGTCTCTGTCTGTCTGTGTCTCTGTGTCTGTCTGTGTCTCTGTCTGTCTCTCCCTGTGTCTGTCTGTGTGTGTCTCTGTCTCTCTGTCTGTCTGTGTCTCTGTCTGTCTGTCTCTCTGTCTGTGTCTCTGTCTGTGTCTCTGTGTCTCTCTGTGTGTCTGTGTCTCTCTGTCTGTCTGTGTCTCTGTCTGTCTGTGTCTCTCTGTCTGTCTGTCTGTGTGTCTGTCTGTCTGTGTCTCTCTGTGTCTCTCTGTGTCTCTCTGTCTGTGTGTGTCTGTCTGTGTCTCTCTGTGTGTCTGTGTCTCTGTCTGTGTCTCTGTCTGTCTGTGTCTCTGTCTGTCTGTGTCTGTCTGTGTCTCTGTCTGTGTCTCTGTGTCTCTCTGTGTGTCTGTGTCTGTCTGTGTCTCTGTGTCTGTCTGTGTCTCTGTCTCTCTGTCTGTGTCTGTCTGTGTCTCTGTCTGTGTCTCTGTCTGTGTCTCTGTGTGTCTCTGTGTGTCTGTGCTTTGAAGGGTTTTCGCAGCAGCTTTGTTCTTCAGCTCTTAAAACTCAAATCTTTTTATGCTCAAAGATCAAAATGTTTTGCACGAATGTAAAAGCTCTTCTCTTCTGTTCTCCCTCTGGTTTCACGGTTTCTTCATCAGCAGTCAGTTTCTCTCACCTCTCCCTGGATGAGTGGAACGGCTCCGATGGCTTTCTGCAGGGCCTTGACCTCAGCGGAGGGGCCGGTGATCAGAGACGTCCCCGTGTCCACGATGGCCTCGCAGCCGTCCTTACACAGAGTCAGCTGACTGCCCACCCCCATCCTGTCTCACACACACATTTGAAAAGCAACAACAGCTTCACGTTACTGAGGAACAACAGTCACTTTGAAACGATCGACTGATCTGTGAGTCGGAGGCGTCTGAACTAAAAGACTGTCTGAACGGTGTGGGACAGAAAAGTGAGAGAGGAGACGGAGACTTGTTCTGATGGTTTCCTCAGCAGCAGATATGTAATAACTGAGCACTCACCCGTCCATGTGGATCTGCCAGTACGCCTGCCGGGTGACGTTGACATAGTTGAAGTCACCACTGTAGTATTTTGGGTCGGTTCCTCCCAGCAGCAGCTCGCCGCCGGGCGCCATGTCTGGATTTCTGAGAAGATAAAAACATGACTTCAGATCTTCCTGTCGCCACGAGAGACGAAACAGATTCAAACTTTGAGGGCGACGTTCAAGCTGTTGTTTTATCCGTCTGCAGAAGGTTTGGTTTACTATGAAGTATTTTTACCACAGGGTTTGACCGATGTTCATGAAAATACAGAAGCCATGTTACTCCTCCGGGCTAAAGGAAACTTACAGTGAGACTGAAACTCAGAATCAGTCTCACCCTCTGAGTCGAGCTTCAGAAACTCTGAAGCTGTTAAATCCAATCTGTGGTCTCACCTGTTCAGGTAGAAGGAGAAGACGTTCTCCTCCACCTTCTTCTGGCTCATGATGTTGTCAAAGACCGGCGCCACGCCGTCCACAGAGATGCGCGGGTAGGCCATGCCGAGGATCCCGTCAAACTTGGCTGCGATAAAAGCCACACCGGGCTGTTTGGTGGCTTCTCCGAAAACCTGCTTTTCCACCGTCAAGTCTCCGATCTGGAAACAGATAAAGAGAAATGAGAGAGTTTCACACCGACTCCCAGTTCACTCTGTGTGACGGACTCACTGTGCACGTGTCCTGACTGAGGAAGCCCGACAAGCTGCCAGATCCATACTGGATGGCGAAGGTGGTGCCGTTCTTCACGTAAGTGCTGGACTTAGCAGAGTTATACTTGTGGTGCAGCCCTGGAGAAAGAGACACTTTGATTTAGTGCAGGTTAGAAGCTACAACACATTTACAGAGAACACGTGCAGGAATAAAGAGATGTAACCACAGCGGACTTACAGCACGCAATGTCCAAGATGGAGCAGTGAACCGAGGGAACCCACAGGTTGGAGGAACCCGTGTCAAACACCACACTGAACGTCTGAGGGGGGGTTCCCAGGGCGATGTCTCCATAATACTGAGCCTGGTAAAGAACAAGAACAAACAGGTTTAGAACTCATGACTCATCAGGGTCCTGGAGGCTCGTGGAGATTTAGAATCAGTCCACCTGAGAGAACACGTGACTGAGACCATCTCATGTTCTGAGGGAAACTTCTGTGAGCTGAAACCACGCCTGAGAAACTGAGCAGGTGAAACGATAACAAGAGTCACGAGGTCTGATACAGCTTCAGCCCGTCACAGCTTCAGCTTCAGTCTGTCACAGCTTCAGTCTGTCACAGCTTCAGTCAGTCACAGCTTCAGTCTGTCACAGCTTCAGCCCGTCACAGCTTCAGTCTGTCACAGCTTCAGCCCGTCACTGCTTCAGCTTCAGTCTGATACAGCTTCAGTCCGTCACTGCTTCAGTCAGTCACAGCTTCAGTCAGTCACAGCTTCAGCTTGTCACTGCTTCAGTTTCAGTCCGTCACAGCTTCAGCTTCAGCCCATCACAGCTTCAGCTTCAGTCTGTCACAGCTTCAGTCTGTCACAGCTTCAGTCCGTCACAGCTTCAGTCAGTCACAACTTCAGCTTGTCACTGCTTCAGTTTCAGTCCGTCACAGCTTCAGTCTGTCACAGCTTCAGTCTGTCACAGCTTCAGTCCGTCACAGCTTCAGTCAGTCACAACTTCAGCTTGTCACTGCTTCAGTTTCAGTCCGTCACAGCTTCAGCTTCAGTCTGTCACAGCTTCAGTCCGTCACAGCTTCAGTCAGTCACAACTTCAGCTTGTCACTGCTTCAGTTTCAGTCCGTCACAGCTTCAGTCCGTCACAGCTTCAGTCCGTCACAGCTTCAGTCAGTCACAACTTCAGCTTGTCACTGCTTCAGTTTCAGTCCGTCACAGCTTCAGCTTCAGTCTGTCACAGCTTCAGTCTGTCACAGCTTCAGCCCGTCACTGCTTCAGCTTCAGTCTGATACAGCTTCAGTCCGTCACTGCTTCAGTCAGTCACAGCTTCAGTCAGTCACAGCTTCAGCTTGTCACTGCTTCAGTTTCAGTCCGTCACAGCTTCAGCTTCAGCCCGTCACAGCTTCAGCTTCAGTCTGTCACAGCTTCAGTCTGTCACAGCTTCAGTCCGTCACAGCTTCAGTCAGTCACAACTTCAGCTTGTCACTGCTTCAGTTTCAGTCCGTCACAGCTTCAGTCTGTCACAGCTTCAGTCCGTCACAGCTTCAGTCAGTCACAACTTCAGCTTGTCACTGCTTCAGTTTCAGTCCGTCACAGCTTCAGCTTCAGTCTGTCACAGCTTCAGTCTGTCACAGCTTCAGTCCGTCACAGCTTCAGTCAGTCACAGCTTCAGCTTGTCACTGCTTCAGTTTCAGTCAGTCACAGCTTCATTCAGTCACAGCTTCAGCCCGTCACTGCTTCAGTCCGTCACAGTCACTGCTGACTGATGATGTCTTGTGATTTATTTCTGATTGTGTGAAATAATCTTTTGGTCTTGTTTCAACAGATTTTGAGGAATCAACGACATAAACAACTAAAATATGAAAAATGTACAAACTGCTGCAGTTTTAACTTGTGACAGAAAACAAAACTAGGATCTGATACAAAAACACACGGATCAATCAACTGTAAAATGTTAAGTACTGAATATTTAAAAAGCTAATTCATAATCACACAATGTGAAGTTTTTTACAGTTTTTTTTACTGTGAATTTTTCATCTTGTTTTGTTTTAATATTTAAAACATAGAATAAAAATCTCAGACGTCTCACACATGGAGCTGTACACTCATGTGCCACTTTATTAGGGACGTTCAGATAAAATGAACCCAACAGAGCTGCAGTCACTTCTCCTCCATGAAGAAGATGTTCAGTGAACTGAGCCTTTATTACATGAGCAGGACGTTTCCACATCATGAATCTGTTCTTAAACTCCGACAGCATCAAACCCTGTTCTGCAATTTCTTCTAACTCATCAGTCGACAATAAGTTTCATTAAATACAGACTTTTAAAGACATTTGACTGCAAACAGAATCAAATCTGAAACCACTAGATCACTATTTTGGCCAAAGTGTGAGAACCCGTCGAGGAAGTATGGAGAGAATTATTTAACATCAAAATTTGTGGTTGTTCCAATCAAGTGTAGTTAATCAGCAACTATTTTCATTATTGATTTACAACTAATAACGAGCAGCTGGAAAGAAGATCAGCCTGAAAGTCTTTAGACAAAAAGATCATTAACTAACAAACTGCTGACAGACGGACTCAGTCTCGTGGTTGTTTCTGAGCTGATATTAACCTACATCTGAATGAATCGGAAACTGTGTTTGAAGGATATTTACTGGTCAATGGAGGATTTACAGAAAAGGGTCACAACAAAAGAGGACCTCTGTTGTGACTCGGCGTTTAGTGCACAGAAGCATGAGGGCTGAGGTCAGTGATTCTTACATCCAGGTAGTTCTTCAGGGTCTCTGGAGTGGGTCCATTACTGGAGGGGAAGCCAGTGTTGTACTTAAGAGAGTGTTCGTTAGCAAGAAGCTCCTCCACTGGTCTCCCTGAGTCCGTCAGCTCGCGTCTGATGGAACGGAATTTCTTCAGAGGAATTCTGGAAGAGAGGAAAAAAAGATTTAGGACTTTAGAAACACAGAAGTCACTAGTTCTGAAGTTCTGACCCTGACTGGGAGGAGAGTATCCATCCATCAGCACAGTGGACATGAGTGGGAACTCTCCGGAGAGCAGGAAACAGAACAGAGTCAATAAATCTAACTGATGCAGAAGCAAATGACGAGAGTGCTCCTGACGGAACCTGTAATAACAACACAAGTGTGCACACACAGACACATACACAGTACGTTGCATATTGTGAGTCAACACTGTTTGTTCACTTCTACTAGACTTAAAGGTGCAGTGTGTAGAATTTAGTGACATCTAGTGGTGAAGTGTCACGTTGCAGCCCAACACCCTCCCCTCCCCCTCTCCTTCCAAACATAAAGAAGAACCTGTGGCAGCTTCAGTTGTTATAAAAACTCAAAAGGTTTTAGTTTGTCCAGTCTGGACTAATGTAAAAAACATGGCGGCCTCCGCAGAGAGGGTCCCCTCCATGTAAATATAAAGTATTTTAAATAAAAAGTATTTAAATAAAAAGGTATTTTCTGGGTTAAAGAAAACTACAATTCATATAATTTAGAAGAAATGAACTCGTGAAAACATCATGAGGATTATTCTACATTAAATATCTGCCAGTAGAAACTTTCACCTGAATCTTACACTGGAGCTTTAACTACGCTGTTGAATATTGTTCCTCATCCTAGTTTTACTTTGCCCAAATACTTACCAGATAATTGTTTTTTCAAATTTTATCTTTGTCTCTCAATCTGTGAGCCAGGACAAAGCAGAAAGACTGTAATACTGCAAACTTCAGTATTTATTCATATTCAACGTTATCACGTTTTCCTAATTTCATGCAGTCACTAAAAATCTGCTGCAGCTCACAACTGATCTGTCAGAAATGATTCTGCACAAGAGTCAAGAACTGGAAGAAGTGATTGTCACAAAACTAAAAGTGATGACGACATGAATCTCTCATGTGAGTCATTGAAATACTTTGGGTTCACTGGACAGCGGAGACGTGTCTTCCGTCACAAGATCAGACAGAAATCCACAGAGCAGAAGAAATGATCATCTTGTGATGTTCATTTAAAACTTATACACAACCTCTCATGTATTTAAAGATTTCTTATAACTGCAGCTCATAAAAACAACCTTCCACAGAAAGCTCTGATCCGTCTCGTGACAAGTGGCTTTTAAACTGTGAGAAGTAAAAACTAGATTCTTTCATACACTTTATAATCACAATACATTTTATAACCAATAACCCAATAAATATAATACACAATATCATCAAACATTAGCTCTGAGGATTGTTTGAGTTCAGAGTTCTGTCTGATTTTATTACTTTTAATATTTCTGACTCAGTCGTGACTTGATTGTAGATTTCCAGCTCAGAGACATATTAATGTTATTAATGTTATTCATATTATTAATATTATTAATATTATTAATATTATTCATATTATTAATGTTATTCATATTATTAATGTTATTCATATTATCCATATTAATGAGTTCATAAGTCTTCAAACCTCTGCAGCATCAGTGTTTGTCACAAGTTCACAAAGTGACAAAGAAAATCACATGACAACAAACGATCCTGACGAGTCATGGAGATTAAAGCATGAAGCAGCTGTTAGCTTCCAAGTTAGCCTCCAGGTTAGCTTCCAAGTTAGCTTCCAAGTTAGCTTCCAAGTTAGCTTCCACACGGAGATTAGTGAGTCTGGTGCTAACAGCAGCTAACAGCAGCTAACAGCAGCTAACAGTTGGAACGAACAGTTTTCGGTCACGGTTCTTTTCTTACCGGATCAAAGCGTCTCCGTTCAGCGCTAAAGCTGCAAGAACGAGCAGGAGCAGGTTCCTCATGTCAGCGGGAGCAGGAGCAGCTGACAGGGTCTGTCGGGTCCGACTGTTCCGTTCTGTCTGTTCTGTGCGTTGTGTCTGTTGCGTTCCGTCTGTTGCGTTCCGTCTGTTGTGTTCCGTCTGTTGTGTCAGTGCTCTGTGTTCTGTCTGTTCTGTCTGTTGTGTCAGTGCTCTATGTTCCCTCTGTGTCCTCTCTGTTCTATGAGCTCATTGATATCAGCTGACTGGAGCCGAGTCACCATCACGTGAGGTCGTATCCCTTCGCCAGTGACGTCACTTCCGTGTTTTTATAACAACAGAATTTAAATTCTATTTCGTTACATTTTATAAACAGTTACTTTAAATAAACAGTTACTGTTACAATCATTTACAAACATTTAATAAAGATTAAAAAAATAAAATAAAACATCTTTATTTTACAATAGAAAGTTCTTCAGTTGTTCATTGATTATTGATTATAAAATGACGTTTTGTATGTGTGTGTCTGTGTGTGTGTGTGTGTGTGTGTGTCTCTGTGTGTTTCTCTGTCTGTGTGTGTCTCTCTGTGTCTGTCTCCTTGTGTATCTCTGTGTGTGTGTGTGTCTCCGTGTGTCTCCATGTGTCTCTGTGTGTCTCCGTGTATCTCTGTGTGTGTGTGTGTGTGTCTCCGTGTGTCTCCGTGTGTGTCTCCATGTGTGTGTGTATCTCTGTGTGTGTCTTTGGCTCAGCTTCATGTGTGTCTCTGTGTGTGTGTGTGTGTGTGTGTGTCTCTCTGTGTCTGTCTCCGTGTGTCTCTGTGTGTGTCTCTGTGTGTGTCTCCGTGTGTGTGTGTATCTCTGTGTGTGTCTCCGTGTGTCTCCATGTGTCTCCGTGTGTCTCTGTGTGTGTGTGTGTGTCTCCGTGTGTGTCTCCGTGTGTGTGTGTGTCTCTGTGTGTGTCTCTGGCTCAGCTTCATGTGAGTCTCAGTGAGCAGGTGAGTGGAGCTCCTCATGTTTCAGCCTCATCAGCTCTCAGCTGTGGAACGTGTCTCACTAATGAACTTCTCATTTCTCCATCAGCCTCCTTTTCTCAAAAAGCTCTTAAACTGTAAATTCCATTATCGTTGTGCAGCTGCTTTGATCTCAGGTGAAATATGAAGCCGGGACACAGAAGCGTCGTGATGCCGTTCTCATATAAAACCTGTTCAGATGAATGAAGGTTCAACACATTAGCTCTATCACCTTGTGTCTTTATGTATATGAGGCCCATGTTTAGTCTGATGATGCAGCTCCTGGATCAGATTCTGTCCGTGGACACACTGTGGGACAGATTGAACAGAGGGGAAGCAGGACCACGAAGACAGTTGGTGGACTGACAAGACTTTGTCCCAGAAATCCACTGATTTCTCAGAGAATAATTTATGGATAATAAAAATCAAACATTATAAAGGAATGAATTTTATGAGTCTGTGTGATTTGTTGACGTAGAAATAAAATCTGGATTTAGAAACGTAATGTTTCATGAGGAGACTGTTGAGCTGTTCTACGTCTTCATATTATTGTAGAATTGTTCAATATTGAATTTAATTCTCATCATTATATTTTAGAAGCTGATGTTTCTGTTTGAACTTTTTAGTTTCCTACACTGTTTCAGAAACTGAGCTGAGGACAGAACATGTCGGTTTAACCTGATAACTTTTCATGGTTGAAAATAAAACTCTCTGACCTACTTTGATTCCCCGGAGGAAAGAAAGGGACAACGAGAGGGAGGGAGAGACAGAGAGGGAGGGAGTGAGGGAGGGAGACAGAGACAGAGAGGGAGGTAGACAGACAGAGACAGAGAGGGAGGGAGTGAGGGAGGGAAACAGAGAGGGAGCGAGAGACAGAGAGGGAGGGAGGGAGACAGAGAGGGAGGTAGAGAGACAGAGAGAGAGAGGGAGGGAGTGAGGGAGGGAGACAGAGAGGGAGCGAGAGACAGAGAGGGAGGTAGAGAGACAGAGAGAGAGAGGGAGGGAGTGAGGGAGGGAGACAGAGAGGGAGTGAGAGACAGAGAGGGAGGGAGGGAGGGAGAGAGGGAGGTAGAGAGACAGAGAGAGAGAGGGAGGGAGTGAGGGAGGGAGACAGAGAGGGAGCGAGAGACAGAGAGGGAGGGAGGGAGGGAGGGAGGGAGAGAGGGAGGTAGAGAGACAGAGAGAGAGAGGGAGGGAGTGAGGGAGGGAGACAGAGAGGGAGCGAGAGACAGAGAGGGAGGTAGAGAGACAGAGAGAGAGAGGGAGGGAGTGAGGGAGGGAGACAGAGAGGGAGCGAGAGACAGAGAGGGAGGGAGAGAGACAGAGAGAGAGAGGGAGAGAGTGAGAGAGGGAGAGAGTGAGGGAGGGAGACAGAGAGGGAGCGAGAGACAGAGAGTGAGGGAGGGAGAGAGACAGAGAGAGAGGGAGAGACAGAGAGTGAGGGAGGTAGACAGACAGAGACAGAGAGGGAGGGAGTGAGGGAGGGAGACAGAGAGGGAGCGAGAGACAGAGAGGGAGGGAGGGAGGGAGAGAGGGAGGGAGAGAGACAGAGTGAGAGAGGGAGAGAGTGAGGGAGGGAGACAGAGAGGGAGCGAGAGACAGAGAGTGAGGGAGGGAGACAGAGAGAGAGGGAGAGACAGAGAGAGAGGGAGGGAGACAGAGGGAGAGGCAGAAAACACCTCCTGCACAAACGTTGGACTGTTGTGTTTTTACGTCAGAGGGTTATTCTGCCACTTCACCACTAGATGCCACTAAATCCTCCTCAGTGAATAACATTACATTTGTAAAAGCTAAACATAATATTATTATGAAGTGACTCGCTGACATCATCATCCTCGTTCTGTGGATAAACTGTGAAGTCAATCTGAAGTTTATCTGATGTCGAGGCTTCAGCAGCTGACTCATTAAGTGACGATGTTCCAACGTGTTCCGCAGCTCAGAGAGGAACTGAAACACAAACAGCTTCTGCATAGCAACCAGATTAACATGAAGCGAATGTGAAACTGATGGATCACCCCCCCCCCCCCCCCCCCCCCAGGAGTTTGATTCGTTCTGCTGTTTGAGGTCAGAGGTCAATGCTCGGCTCCGTCAGGATTTATTTGAGCTTGGAGCTTCATGAGGATCGTTCTCCAGGTTGATCGCTGGAATCTCTCTCTCTTGCTTCTTGTAATGTTTGGATTGTGGAGCGACTCAGTGCTCAGACATCTTGGAGCTCCGCAGGTCCTCAGCCCCGCGGCCATTTCCCTAACTCACATTCAGCCCAGTGTTACCGTGGAAGCTTTATTGCACCAGGAGTCCGATATATGAACTTTATATGAAGTGATACTCTCACAGAACAGCTCATACAAAGTGATGACTTCATACGTTAGAATAATGAATCAATACTGCAGCTGTATGACAAGCCCTTTAATGTCGGAATGACAGCACAGTGGAAAACAGGATCAAACCACATGGAGGCGCTATGCTGGTCTGTGAGTGTGGAACAGAATCTTCTTGAAGGCCCTCCTGAAGTCCCGGTTGAAGATGGTGTATATGATGGGGTTCAGGCAGCTGTTGCAGTATCCGATCCAGAAGAAGAGGTTGAAGAGCGAGTCGGGAATCGTACACTTGTCTCTGCACACAGCCTGGAGACTGTAGGTGAAGAAAAATGGGAACCAGCAGAGAACAAAAACTCCCATCACCACCGCCAGAACGAAGGTGAAGCGCTTCTCCCTCATTTGAGCCACTTTGTGTTTGGACAGAGACGAGTGGCGGCTGCGCAGCGGCACGGGAGAGGGGAGGAGGCAGTGGTGGGAGAACTGGTCTGATGATGCCCAGGATATGGAGGCGCAGGAAGGAGGCGAAGGAGGTTTCAAACTGCTGGTTGTTACCTCAGCGTCCTTCCCTTCCTCTGTCTTCACCCTCCCACCTGCTCTCCTGGGGAAACGGAGAGACGAGGGGAAGGATGTTTTCACGTCAGCCTCGAGGCTTCTCTCCTCCAGGTCGATACCGTCCAGCTCTCCTCTCCTGTGGCTGCTGCTGGTGCTGTCTATGTTGGACGAGCTGTGGCGGTTGACGGGCTGCGGGCTGTGCAGCTCGTACTGACGATCGCCGGCTCCTTTTCTTTGGCAGGTCCTGGCCGTGCCCACGAAGCAGGTCTCGGACTGTGACGGCTGCCGCTCCATCGCATTCTTGGCCACGAACACGGTGGAGGCTCGCTGCTTGGCAACACGGTAGATCTTACAATACACCAGTATCATGATGACTCCCGGGGCGAAGAAGGACACCAGGCAGGAGGAGAGGATGTACCACGTGTGGTTGTTGAGAAGACACTCCTGCATCTGTGTGTCCCTCTCGTCCTCCGTCTCCACATCCTTCTCTTTCTGCGTCATGAGGAGCGGTGGGGACGAGATGACGATCGATATGAACCACACCACGCTGATCATCGCTTTGATCCGCTTAGGCGTCCGTTTGCGGTTGTAGCTGACGGCTTTCGTGACGGACCAGTAGCGGTCGAGGCTGATGGCGCAGAGGTGGACGATGGAGGAGGTGCAGAAGAGGACGTCCAGAGCCAAGTAGAAGGAGCACCAGGTGGAACCAAAGTACCAGTAGCCCATGACCTGAGGAGGAGAAACCAGAGAGAAACGTTAACGACTCCTTTGAGCAGCACTCATGACCTGCAGGAGAAGTCAGGCCTCGAGCAGCAAACACATAAACTCAGTCTATTTCATTACTGCAGCTTTTTTCAGCAGCTTCATATGAGCTCTCGTGATTTAAGCTGACAACCTTTTCACAGCTGCATGAAACCTGAAAATATCCCTCAGCTTCTCATTCTGCTGCAGTGAAACAAAGTTAAAGAGGAAACGTCTCCTCCGGTTTTTTCCTCCACAGCAGCTGATGAAGACGTAAATATCAGACTCTCTCAGCTGCTCGGCTACAAGAAGCCGCTGAGTTTTAAATAAGTTCCTTCTCAGTTTATGGTTTTACAGGATGACCTGCTCTCTTTGAAAGTTTTAAATTAGCTTCAGTTTTAAAATCATATTTATCATTATCTACCTGAAAACTGAGTCTGTTCATGTGGAAACATGAACCACCAACATCAACAGAAAAATGATTAATGATTAAGCATTAAATGATAACATTATTATTAGTGATGTGTTGAGTAGTGAACAGTGAGAGGCAGCAGGAGAAGGAGAACAGAGGAAACCAGTTCAAGTGAGACGATGAATAAAAGAGGCAGAACGACCCAACGAGTGTTAATGAAAAGTTTCCCTGCTGAACAGACAAGACCCCAGATGAACACATCTGCCAACCTGAAGCAGAAAACAAAGCGTTCCTATCTAACGAGGCCCAGACGCTGCTCCAGGTCCATTTCACATGTTAACGTCTGATGCAGAGCAGCGAGAAACTGTCAGACGCAGGAAACAAACATGAAACAGCAGCTAAACATCAACCTCACAGACCTGAGGGAGGAAAACATGGTTTATTCCGCAGCTCCAACACAAAGTTTATCTACTGACAAACTTCACTGAAAACATCTGAGGCCAAACTGACTCGAAACACTTTCTGCTGAAGACGTCTCGTGGTTTCCACTGAAGCAGAAAACAGTGAAGCATCATCTTTGTTTGATTTATCATACATCTGGTAATGATGATGCTGTGTAATCATCACTCATTACATTTCCTGCTGCCACTAGGGGGCACTAAGGTGCAACGTGGTGGATTTTATTATTATAATTGATCGGCAGTAAAAACGAACACAGATTGATCAGAATCAAGATGGACGACATGGCAGCTTCCACAACTGAAGACAAATGGAGTTGATCACCCCCTGGTGGCTGTCTACAGTGAAGGTCATAAATCTAAACTAAAAAATCAAAGTGTACAACGTTTGTCAAAAGATGTTTCTGTCGTTTCAGCTCGTTCTTCTCTCACGGAGGTTTGTTCAGGTGTTTCTGATCAGTTTGGTTTAATGACTTATTTGATGATATAAAAGACAACATGATTGACAGCTGAGACTGTCTCCTGATTGGCCGGAGCTGTCGCTGTGGCTCAGCTCAGACTCTGTGATTGTCACGAGATGGCAGCATCTGTATCTGGGATGTTTTGGCTTCATGTTTGCACAGTGGAGACGTGTCCTCCATCCATATTTCTATCATATATGTGATCTATATTTACAGTTAAAGGTTGAGCTGATCATGAGTTTGAGCTTCTACACTTGTTATTATCTCATTACTTCATTATCTCGTCTCTGTGCAGATGGAGAATGATGTTGATGATTTTTAGTCGATCATCAACTCTGTGATGATTATTATGGAATGTTCAAACCTTCCTGGTCCCTGGAGGATGAACCTCCACACTCTCTGATCCTCTGGTGCAGGATGTCCACATTTTTTATTCTGAGTGAAATGAACTGTTGATTTGAAATGTGGTGAAAGCATTAATGGTTCATGTGAACTCTCATACTATAACTGGGCCAACATGTTATTCCAACTCTGACTGTGGACAAATCAGACGGAGGTCAGAGCCTCCGGCTACAGATGTGTCTGCATTATGTTCTAACTGCATTTACATCTGTAAGATAAGATGCAAACAGCAGCTGCATGTCCATGATGGAGATCCTCACCTCATTAGCCAAAGAGAAGGGAATCACCAGCGTCGCCACCAGAATATCCGCTGAGGCCAAAGACACCAGGAAGAGATTTTGAGGCGCCCTCAGAGCTCGACTGGTGAACACGGCCATCACCACCAGCACGTTACCCACCACGGTCCCCAGGATGATGACTGTGACCACCAGCACGATGAAGACTGACACCACCTGAGAGTGAGGAGGTAGAGGAGGAGATCTGGACAGGGAGGAGGGGGAGGTTTGACTGACATTGTCCAGAGAGGAGTCTGGTGGTGAAGAAACAGGAGTGAAGACATCTGAGAAGTCCATCCTGGTTAAATGACTGACGTCATGTTGCCAATTTATTTTCAACCTCCAGTCCATTCACCTGTAATGGAAGATAATAACAGAAAGTACGAATATGAAACAGAAGAGAAAAACAGAGTCAAAGAATCTGCTGGAAAAACCTTCAATTAAAATACGTCTGAAGAAAATCGTTAATATCTTCACCGCTGACAAAATACAAATCACACATTAGCGTCTCAAATCCTCAGTTTGACAGCTGTGGTGCATGTGTCCTGATGTCAGACTCACAGAGTTTCATCTCTGACAGAGCGATTTACATCATTTCCAGAAGTCAAAAATTATAAAATGTCCATTCAGACGTTTCGTTCGGGATTAAAGCTGCAGGATTGGTCGACTTATTTCCAAAGAGACAACAAAGCAGAGAAAAAAACCGGTGAGCAGATGTGTTCATGCTCCAGTTTAGCAGAGACGCTGTTTGGATGGTAACTGCTGCACTCACGAAAAGATCAGAGGCAGAAAAAAGGATTGAAGAGAAAATGACTGAAACGATTTTAAAAAGAGAAGAGGAGAAGTGGAGGAGGCGTCATGAGAAAAAAGAACAACAAAGAGGCAAGAGAAAGAAAAGCAGACGTCCTCACTTTGATTCGAGTCGTTGCTGTGCCGAGCAACACTGCTGCTGCGTGAGGAGAGAAGAGGAGGAGGAAGAGGAGGAGGAGGAGAGATGCGTGGAGAGGAGAGAGAGGAAGACAAGTGGGATAGGAACTGAGCAAAGTGAGGAGGGAGAAGATGAAGTGAGAGATGCGAGGAAGGTATTAGAAAGGAGAGAGTGTGTGGGAGGAAGAGGAGGATATAAGCATGAGGTGAGGAAAAGAAAAAAGATAAACAGGAGAGAGAATGAAAGGAAACGAAAACGAGAAGAGAGCGAAAATAGGAAAGGATGTTAGACAGGAGAGGAGACAAGGAGAAGACAAGAAGGAAAGAATAAGAATAAAGAGAAATGCAGAAGGGGAGAGGAAGAGATGAAGAGGAGGTGGATAGAAAGGGAGAGAGGATGTGGAAAAGAAAACGAGTGGAGAGAAGACAATACAAAATGAAAGACAGGAAAGGAGACAGAAGAGGAGGGCATGAGGTGAGAGCACAAGGAGAAGAGGATAAATGAGGCTGGAGAGGAAAAGAAGGAAAGAAAGAGGCAGGAGTGGAGGTGATGAGAAAGGGAGGAGAGGAGACTAGAGGAAAAGGAAAGGAGACCAGGTGAGGAAAAAGGAAAAGAAGATGGAAGACGAACGGATGAAAATAAAAAGATGTGAAATGAAGCATGTGAACAAGGTGTTAGGAAAGGAAGGCATGAAGCGAGTGAGAGAGTGGGAGGAAGAGAACAAAAGGGGAGAGACAGAGGGAGAGAAAAGAAGCTGAATAGAAGAGAGGAGACATGCAGCGGAGGAGAAGAAAGAGGGATGAAGAGTAGAAGAGAAGACAGGAAGAGGATAACAAGAAGTCAAGAGGAAGGGAAAGAGAGGAGAAAAAGATGAGGAAGAAAAAAGGAAGAAACTAGGATGAGCGAGGAAAAGAGACGACAACAAAGGAACTGAGATTAAAAGAGAAGAAACAGTTTCAGACTCGTTCGATCTGGTTTCACTTTGAAATGGTCGTCAATGGATCTCATCCTCTATGATGATGTCGTTCAGTTATTCCCGACGGCTCCGCCCACAGATCTCTACATCATCACATCTCTACATCATCACATCTCTACATCTCTACATCACGTATCTCTACATCTCTACATCATCACATCTCTACATCATGTATCTCTACATCATCACGTATCTCTACATCATCACATCTCTACGTCACGTATCTCTACATCTCTACATCATCACATGTCTACATCACGTATCTCTACATCATCACGTATCTCTACATCATCACGTATCTCTACATCATCACATCTCTACATCATGTATCTCTACATCATCACATCTCTACATCACGTATCTCTACATCACGTATCTCTACATCACGTATCTCTACATCATCACATCTCTACGTCACGTATCTCTACATCACGTATCTCTACATCTCTACATCACTTATCTCTACATCACGTATCTCTACATCACGTATCTCTACATCACGTATCTCTACATCATCACATCTCTACATCACGTATCTCTACATCATCACATCTCTAGATCACGTATCTCTACATCATCACATCTCTACATCACGTATCTCTACATCATCACGTATCTCTACATCATCACATCTCTACATCATCACATCTCTACGTCACGTATCTCTACATCAGGGTTCAGACTGTCTCGTACTTCACTTCCTGGTTCTGAGGTTCTGGGAGTGTTGGCGGAGGAGAACCTCAGTTGTTGCTGTTCACTACGTTAGTGACCTTTGACCAACACCTCGTCTCACAGGCACGAGATTCAATGATCCAACGTGACCTCAGAGCGAGTCATCCCTGAGACAGACGGACTCTCACGACACGACCTCTGGTCGCTGTTCGATCCCCGAGTGTCTGAACCTGCAGCAGGATTCAGAAAACAGCCTGAATCCTGTTTGAAGACAAACTGTTTGAAAATGAAGCTGCCTGAAAAAACTCTCTCCATTTTCTCTCTTCACTTAAAGAAGAGAGGACGAGTGAGGCCCCAGTGGGTGAGTCACATCTCCGGCTGTGATGGGTAGAGAAGAGAGAGAGAGAGTGTGTGTGTGTGTGTGTGTGTGTGTGTGCGATCTCTTCTCCACATCTGTAAAGTGACCTGACGTGTTGTGATGTGACAGAATCTGTCCCCTGACATGTAAACACTGAGGTGATTTTCAGGTCTGTGGCGTGTTGTTGGTGTTTTAAACATACCAGCCACACGCTGTCACAGTTACAGACACACAGGAGAGAACAGGAGAGTTTCCACCTGAGCTGTCTGCTCACGTCTATCGTTCAGAGGATGTGATGGAAACCTCCACGGACCAAAGCTCTAAATCAACGTGGACGTTTGGTTTCTTCTGAAGAGGGTTGGTCTTGAATCTGGTTGGTTTCCTGGGAGCTCATCACTCAGTAAGAGGAGAACACCTGAAGAACCTCAGTCCTCAGAGGAGAACACCTGAAGAACCTCAGTCCTCAGAGGAGAACACCTGAAGAACCTCAGTCCTCAGAGGAGAACACCTGAAGAACCTCAGTCCTCAGAGGAGAACACCTGAAGAACCTCAGTCCTCAGAGGAGAACACCTGAAGAACCTCAGTCCTCAGAGCTGCTGAACTGTTACCAGCAGTATAATGAAGGTGAGGACGTCGCCACAGTGCAGCTGAGACAGGATCCCTGAGAACAGCTGATTACTCAGGTCCACAGACCTTTAAATAACACGACGGACAGGAGAACGTAACGACACCAGCAAACCAAAATAACAACAGCCATTCTTCTACTCCGACTCCTTCAGCTTCTTCTGGTCGTCACGTTATCGTCTCAGTTTCTCACCGAGGCGACGCAAGAACAATCTGTGAAACCTCACGAGGTCAATTCAATTTCTCTGAGGTTATCAACCTGTAAAATGTGATATCTCACAAAAGAGGTTTGAAATCGACTTTCTTTTTTAAAGCCAGACGGTGAAATCTGCAGGGAACATTTCACAGGATCCGTCTTTGAATCTTAACTAACGCAGCGACTCAGTCACAGAATATTAAGCACATGGAGGAAACACAGGTCGCTTTAAATGTCACATTTAATTTATAAACATAATATAATGTGTCACATACATATATATATATATACTGTATATATATATACAGTATATATATACAGTATATATAATGTATATATAATGTGACACATTATATATACATTATATATACTGTATATATATATACAGTATATATAATGTATATATAATGTGTCACATCCACTCAGCTGCTTCTTTTCTGAGAGTCAATGAATTAGAAAAGTCTAATAAATCTAGATAAATAAAATAAACCCTATAAGAACAGACTCACCTGACTCACGAGGTCCTGAAGCTTTACCAGTTTCCCCTGAGCGACACATTAGAGCGGCTGCAGAAGATACAACGAGCAATGATAAGGTGTGAAGGAACAGGGAGCAGGTGAGAGAGAGTTTAACACATCAGGGGATTTTACCAACTTCTAATTGGAACCAGAATGGAAGCAGCCTCCAGAAACCTTGTTTCCCTGAGTCACGTTTCTTCATGGACCTGAGCATCATGATGAAACAGGACAAACACATGTTGACGCACAGCTGGACGCACGTTACTGGAGAAACATCATGACTTCCTGTATTATCTTTCCCAGCAGGTGAGACACAGAAAACCCGACAGGTCTAACAGGCGACTCTCGTACAGTGTGGATGAGATGAGCTTTAGTCTGGATCTGTGTGCGTCAGACGTCTGAAGTTTGAAAAGCAGCTGCATATAGACGGTCTTTCACAGACGCGGTGTTTCTGTCATCCTGTGGCTGTCGAGTGTTTGTCTCTATTTTCAGCAACGTGACGAAGCTTTCACCCTTTGTCTCAATCACATGATCAGAGAGCAGCGGAGAAACTGTGACGTGGAACTCGTTGGGCCTCGGTTGTTTCTCTTTTACTTTTCAGCGTTTGATTATTATGGTGATTTTACCAGAGGCAGGAAACGAGCCACAGTTTTACAGTAGAATCTGAAAACCTGCTTCCAGGAAAGAACTGTGTAATTTAGTGCTAATTACAGTTCTGCTCTTTGTTCTTTTCTTGCACAGGAACATAAAGGGACCAGCGGCCTCATGTATATTTAGTCGTCTCCGTGACTCAGACTGGAAACATGTTATTCTCACTGATTTCCTGATAATTATTAATCTGTGCGTTCATGTGATATTTGCTTTTTACGATATTTGTGTGCATCGCCTCACGAGTTCTTCGGAGGGGGGGGTTGGGGAGGTTTGGACAATTAAGGTGATTTTGCAGAGGAACTCAAAGGGACTGGTTTTTATTTTCATGATGTAAAGAACATTTATGTTGTAGTTTAACAGCGGCAGCCTCGTGCAGCGTCAGGCGCATGTTTCCAAAGTCTCTTCATGAATCCAGACCTGGGAGAGGAGCCTCGACCCATGAGGCCCCTTAGACCCAGACAGAAAGAAGCCACATGGACCCAACAGGTCATTAAATCATCAGGGTGAAAACAAATTCACGTTTTCTAAAATGAAGCCTGAGCAGCAGCATCGAGTGAAAACTGGAGTCCAGGATCTTTAACACACAAACAGAGAGTTGTGTCCTCGGATGTTAGTTTATCTTTCTCTCTGTCAACTGCAGCGTCACTGAGTCAACGTTCAGCTTCAAGTGCTCAGGTTCAGTCCCTCAGAATCTATCCACCGCTACACAAGAACGTAGAACAGATGTGTAGAACGTAGAACAGATGTGTAGAACAGATGTGTAGAACGTAGAACAGATGTGTAGAACAGATGTGTAGAACAGAAGTGAGGAACAGATGTGAAGAACGTAGAACAGATGTGTAGAACGTAGAACAGATGTGTAGAACGTAGAACACATGTGTAGAACGTAGAACACATGTGTAGAACAGATGTGTGGAACGTAGAACAGATGTGTAGAACGTAGAACAGATGTGAAGAACAGATGTGAAGAACAGATGTGTAGAACGTAGAACAGATGTGTAGAACAGATGTGTAGAACGTAGAACAGATGTGTAGAACAGATGTGTAGAACAGATGTGTAGAACAGATGTGTAGAACGTAGAACAGATGTGTAGAACGTAGAACAGATGTGAAGAACAGATGTGTAGAACGTAGAACAGATGTGTAGAACAGATGTGTAGAACGTAGAACAGATGTGTAGAACAGATGTGTAGAACGTAGAACAGATGTGTAGAACAGATGTGTAGAACAGATGTGTAGAACGTAGAACAGATGTGTAGAACAGATGTGTAGAACAGATGTGTAGAACAGATGTGTAGAACGTAGAACAGATGTGTAGAACAGATGTGTAGAACGTAGAACAGATGTGTAGAACGTAGAACAGATGTGTAGAACAGATGTGTAGAACAGATGTGTAGAACAGATGTGTAGAACGTAGAACGTAGAACAGATGTGTAGAACGTAGACGGTGCCAGCTGAGATCTACACGGTGTTGATCTCCACAGTCTGAGCCACAGAGCAGAGGCCGCTCTCCTCCTCCTGTAAGATCAGCAGCTCTCCTACAGCCGGCTGCCCGTGGACCACAATGCACTGCTCTGCGCCCTCTGATATCACCACCTCCATCAGCTCCCGCCCCGCCCCTGCAGGCAGGGAGTTCTCCGAGGCGAGGAGCAGAGGGGCGGAGCTTGGTGTGGACAGGTTGTCGGTGTGGACGTAGACGACGGCGTGCTGGATGTTACCTTCCTCATCTCCTTCTCTTGAAGTCTGGTCCTCTTGAACTCTCCTTCCTAACTGCCTCACCTCCTTTTCCTCCTCTCTTCCCTTTCTCCTCTTCACCTCCCCAGCCTCCGTCTCCCCCGCCTCTTGTGGGAGGGGGTTCTTCTTCGGCCGGCCTCTGATTGGCTTCGAGTGACTGGAGTTTGAAGTCCCATGGTTCCAGCTGCTGTCCGTCTCGTCCCTGTGTCCACCCTCCTCTCCCACGTCCTCCTGAGCTCCTCCCTCCGTCCGGTGCTGAGCCTGATGCCTCAGCAGACTCTGTCTCGCAGTGTATGAAGCTCCACAGTGGCAGCTGAACGGCTTCTCCAGCACGTGAGAGGACTTTATGTGTCTCCTCAGCTTGGTGGCCAACGTGTAACCTGAGAGAAAAACTACAGTTACCGAGATGAATAATACAGTTCCTCTTATTTCTAATCATGAGCTGGACAGAACATCTGCAGCTCAGAGGGACACAAACAAGAGTGAGACCTTTTCTAGTTCTTTAAAAGGACGAAGCTGAAAACGATCAATGATTTATCAGGGAACAGAGCCGCACGTTATCATCTCATTTCAGGAAGACGTGGAAATAAGAGATGAACGTGAACTACGTCTGACTAATGTTTGGAATGTGTGACAATCGCTGTCTGTCACAATGAGGATTGACGGTGTTAAAGGGAACTCTGCTGGTTTCACACGTCTGCAAATGTAAAAACAGACGTCAGCGTCTCCAGCAGGAGCCGAGAGACGTCTGATAAGTGTCCTCTGTCCCGTCCCACCGGCCCTAAGTTTAAAAAAGTATAAAACTCAGAGGCTGAGCAGTTAGACACGGGAGTTCACCAGACTACGTTAGAGGTTACCGGCAAAACACACCTGACCAACCCCCGGTGGGTGAGTTGCATTGTGGGTAATGTGGAAAAAAATATATGGAATCAAAAAGAAAATGCTTAATCAGTGAAGTATAATTTTCACAAATTATATGTGGGTCTTACATCGTCAGTGTCTCTTTTCCAAGTGGACAAAAGACATCTTTGACCATGTGAGTTTTAAACTTCGTCTTCGTTAGAGCAGATAAAAGAAGCAGCTTTATGCTCCTGAAGCTGTGACAGAGATGTGCTGCACAGGGAACGGGACTTTTTGATCTGAGACTAAATGTGGCTGAATCTGCTCATAGAATTACTTAACAGAGAGATTAGAGGACTATGTTAATAAAATGTTAAATGTTAATATCCTGTTAGAACCTTTTCCACAGACAGGGCAGCGATGTGGTCTTTCTCCAGTGTGCAGTCGCTCGTGGGACTTCAGGCTGTGTGGATCCCTCAGTGATTTCCCACAGTAGCTGCAGAGGAAGCCTCCACCCGTGTGGCAAATCATGTGCCGGCGGAGCTCCGGTTTCTGGGAGAAACTCTGGTTACACTCGGCGCAGGGATACGGCTTCTCTCCGCTGTGAATTCTCAAGTGGCACTCCAGGTTTCCTGGGACGGAGGTAAGACGGTTAGTCAGCGACGCTGGTTGCGGTCGCAGCTGGAGTGAATCTGCATTTGTCCAATTATGTGTGAAGATTAGTTTCTCTCACTGGAATGATGCTGTCACAACAACATAAACCATATTATACTTTAAAAGTTATTTAAAATAACAAACGTTTAATCGTTGAAAAGAAATGAGTGAAATTTAATCATCAATGTGACGAGAATTAAATTCTGGTTTCACACTTAAAACAATATCTGGATATTTTGATCAGTGGTGCAAGAAGTACTCTGATCATCTGCTGAAGTAAAAGAAGAAACATCACGCTGTAAAAAATACACCTGGGTTCAATATTTCACATAAAGATCCAGTGTGTAAGATTTAGGTGAAAAAGATCTACTGAAATCTAACGTAGAATAATCCTCACGAGGTTCTCACGAGTTTGTTTCATCTAAATTGTTTGAATTGGAATTTTCTTTACCCCAGAAAAGACCCTTTATATTGAAATACTTGAAATACTTTATATTGAAATACTTGAAATACTTTATGTTGAAATACTTTATATTGAAATACTTTATGTTGAAATACTTTATATGTAAATACTTTAAATACTTTATATTGAAATACTTTATATTGAAATACTTTATATGTACATGGAGGGGGCCCTCTCTACGGAGGCAGCCATGTTTTTTACATTAGTCCAGACTGGACAAACTAAAACCTTTTGAGTTTTTATGACGACTGAAGCTGCCGCAGGTTCTTCTTCATGTTTGTCGACTTTCCTCCTCGGTGAAAGTGGCTGCACTGTTTAACAGCAGCAGTCAGGAGGTGTGTTCAATCTGAATCAGCACCGGAGCCTCAGACATTTACCTTTCTGACTGAAGCTCTTCCCACAGTGCTGACAGATGTGAGGTCTTTCTCCTGTGTGGAGCTTCATGTGGTTCCTCAGAGAGCCGAAGTTTGCCAGCAGCTTGGGGCAGAGTGTACACTGCACCTTGGAGAGAAATCCAAACTCAACTTTACCCTTTTTCTAAATACTTCAACTTCAAACTGCTGTTTGGGGACAAACAATGAGACCAACACACAAAGTTAAATGAATGAATTATGACCCAGTTCAGCTGAGCAGATAGAAACGTTTTGTTTAAAAGAGGGTGAGACAGCAGCAGCAAATTTAAAAACCTCGTAAATTTCAGATTTCAGGAGAAATACTCCTTCGTCTTATCTCCACGGAGTTTGTGTTTGTTGGTCTAAAACTGTTGAACACATTTCCACAAAACTTGGTGGGAGGATGAGACATGAGCCAAGAAAGACCTCATTAAATTCAAGAGTGGATCTGGACACAGGAGCAGATCCAGAAATGTTTTATCTCTTTATTTATCATCGTGACGATGAACGGACCTCGATGACAGAAATCCAACATGTTTAGAGAACTGATATTTGTGAGGGTGTGAAATTTGATGCAAATCCAAATAAAAATCTGGATGAAGCAGATTTAAACGTGGCTTCATGAGGAGGTTCTAAGTGGTGGAGGTACCAGCTCTCCCCGACTTCCAGGTAAAGCAGCAGCGATTTGAAAATGTCACTGCAGATGTGCAGAGTGAAACACGTCTGTACCTTCGGATGCTGCGTGTAGGTCATCCTGCTGCAGTGAAGCATGCGGTGGATGCGTAGCGAGGGGCGGCGTCCAAATGCTTTGCCACAGTGCTCACAGGTATAAGGTTTTTCCCCGGTGTGCAGAACCATGTGCTCCTTCAGGTCCCTCTTCAGTCCGTAGGTCTTCTCACAGTGAGGACAGGGGAACGGACGCTCCCCGCGGTGACTCATCTGCAAATTCATAAACATCATGATTAACCATCCGGTAGTTCAATCCATTATCTCAGAGCTCATCCACCGACGACCGGCTGTGATCAGAGGGAATTCTTTCTCAATGACGTGGGAGAGATTGGAGCTGAACTGATAAATAAACATTTACATCCTGCTTCTAGATTCTACATCCTGCTTGTACATCCTGCTTCTAGACCCTGCTTCTAGATCCTGCTTCTAGATTCTACATCCTGCTTGTACATCCTGCCTCTAGACCCTGCTTCTACATCCTAGACCCTGCTTCTAGATCCTGCTTCTAGATTCTACATCCTGCTTCTACATCCTAGACCCTGCTTCTAGATCCTAGACCCTGCTTCTAGACCCTGCTTCTAGATCCTGCTTCTAGATTCTACATCCTGCTTCTAGATCCTAGACCCTGCTTCTAGATCCTAGACCCTGCTTCTAGACCCTGCTTCTAGATCCTAGATCCTGCTTCTAGATTCTACATCCTGCTTCTAGATCCTAGACCCTTCTTGTACATCCTGCTTCTAGACCCTGCTTCTAGATCCTAGATCTAGATCCTGCTTCTACATCATAGACCCTGCTTCTACATCCTGCTTCTAGACCCTGCTTCTAGATCCTAGACCCTGCTTCTGGATCCTGCTTCTACATTCTGCTTCTAGATTCTAGACCCTGCTTCTAGACCCTGCTTCTAGACCCTGGCCGTATTACGCTGGGACTCAGTGAAGGATTTACGACAGATTGTGCCAGAACACTTTCCTCCGTGACGCTCGATACGAGTGTGCTGCAGCCCTGACATCAGGTCTTCCAGAGAGAGGTCTGCTCTACCTGATGGGCTCTGAAGCTCTCTGCCGACGTGTAGTTTTTCCCACACTCGGGGCAGCTGAACGGTTTCTGCTCTGTGTGACTGAACTGATGTTTCTTCAAGTGGCTGAGCTGGTAGAACTTTTTACCACAGCTGGAACAGCTGTAGCGTCTCTCTCTGATCTCCGGCTGCCACGTCGAAGCTGCTGCGACGGTCTCGGCTTCAGGGTGTGACGTCTTTATGGAAATCACCTTATCTGGGATGCACCTGGCGCCCCCTGCGTAGCTCCGCCTCTGTCCCTCGGTGTGTTTGGGTGGGTCGGGGGGGGCAGGGGGGGGCTTCACCCGGCCGGTCTGACAGTGAACCCGTCGTGGTTTTGCAGCCAGACGGGAGCTGCAGCGGACATGAGGCGGTGCAGAGAGGCCTCTGGAGTCAGGGTGACAGTGGGACGGTCGGACTGTCGTCCCTTTATTGTCTGTTTCACCATCGCCCCCCCGCTGTCCGTCACTGTCCACACTCGGCTCAGACGGGGTTTCCTCGACTCTCCTCCTCCTGTGTCTGACTGGGTGACTCTTCTTCATGCGTCTGCAGGGGTTTTTGTACTGTCCCTCCTCCTCCTCCTCCTCCTCCTCCTCTTCCTCCAGTTTTCTCTCCTTGTGTTTGCCGTTCATCTCTTCTTCAGTGATTGGAATCTTCTTAGTTGTGCTCTCGTGGTCTTTTCCATGATTCACCTCTTTATCTGTTCAATAAATACATCAAGCACAAAGACATGTTGAGATAAAGGGCAACAAATCCAACAATGATCATTTCTCATCATCATCACAATCATGTAGAAATAACCACAAAAACATAAGATCCCTGCAGTTAAAGGAACAGTTCGGTACCGACTGATCAACCAAATCTGATTCAGATCAGAATCTCATCAGCATCATGTTTTTATAATAAATGTGAAACTACAGCCAATTTGCTCATCTTAGCATAAAGACAGGGATCAGCTGCCTTGGATATCAGCTGACCTGGATATCAGCTGACTTGGATATTAACTGACCTGGATATCAGCTGACTTGGATATTAGCTGACTTGGATATTAGCTGACCTGGATATCAGCTGACCTGGATATCAGCTGACTTGGATATTAGCTGACCTGGATATTAGCTGACTTGAATATCAGCTGACCTGGATATTAGCTGACCTGGATATCAGCTGACTTGGATATTAACTGACCTGGATATCAGCTGACTTGGATATTAACTGACCTGGATATCAGCTGACTTGGATATTAGCTGACCTGGATATCAGCTGACCTGGATATCAGCTGACTTGGATATTAGCTGACCTGGATATCAGCTGACCTGGATATCAGCTGACTTGGATATTAGCTGACCTGGATATTAGCTGACTTGAATATCAGCTGACCTGGATATTAGCTGACCTGGATATCAGCTGACTTGGATATCAGCTGACTTGGATATTAGCTGACCTGGATATCAGCTGACCTGGATATCAGCTGACCTGGATATCAGCTGACCTGGATATCAGCTGACTTGGATATCTGCCCGTATAAAGGTCAGGTTAACACAGAATATCTGCACTTTACTGTCTCATTCACAGTTTTGAATTATCTTCTACGTAGACTTGAAAACATTTTGGAAGATCTGTGAAGAAATATGAGAGCGGTGAAGATCTCGTGTAAATGTGACGCATGAATTAGCAGCAAATTATTGATTTGAATTTTTAAATTTCTCTCTGAAGTATGGCTAATCACAAAGTATCTTAAATATACATACATGTTCTTTACATGTATACATACATGTACACATACATGTACACATACATGTTCACATACATGTACACATACATGTTCTTTACATGTACACATACATGTACACATACATGTACACATACATGTTCTTAACATGTTCACATACATGTACACTTTGTTACTTACTTTCTAAGTTTAACATCTGTTTTCAGATTTTCCACTTCAGTTACTCTGGGTGAATTAATTCCACAGAATTATCTGTTTTTCAGCTTCTTTTATTAACGGGTTCTTCTAATTCTTAACCTTTATCACAGTCGTCTCTTCTCTATTCAAATCTAATGATCATCTGCAGCAACAACAACACTGTAACCTCCCTGCAGGGATTTAGCTGCTTCTCATCTTTTTATCTTTCATTTAGTATTCATTACTGTGTAGTGGATGTTTGTGTGATTTATATTCTCAATCAGCTGAAATCAGCGGTCCACAGGAGCTCGACTTTAATGAGATGTCTCCAGTTCAGCCACGGTCTACAGCTGCTGGGTACTCAGTGTAAAGGTCGTCCTTAATTTCCCATCAATCACTGCACATACACGCTCCTCGAAGCAGAAATAATCAGGATTAGCAGCACTGAAGAGGACAGTACTCCTAAATAACATATACACGCTTTAATGATTTTGTATTCTTGCTTGGTGTTTTCATTTAATTGATGTACTTTGTGTTTGCCGAAAATGAGTCATCCTCTCATTATTCATCTGCAGCTCTCCTTGTTGCTTTCAACTGAAACATTCTGATGGAACCTGAAGTTCTAGTGTTCAGTGATAACTGAGACTGATGGGAAATGAAGTTTTCTGGGGTTAGTGGAGTTAAATATCTCTCTAGCGCCTCCAGGTGGACAGTGTGAATGAAGAGTGGGACAACAGCTCAAAATGAATCTTTACATTTTACGCTCCCTAACGGCTGAGTGTGAGGGGAGGGTGAGGCGAGGGTGAGGAGAGTGTGAGGAGAGTCTTAAAGCAGCTGAAGAGACAGACGATGGACACGAGACAGTTGAAGAGACAGACGATGGACATGGGACTGTTGAAGAGACAGACGATGGACACGAGACAGTTGAAGAGACAGACGATGGACACGAGACAGTTGAAGAGACAGACGATGGACACGGGACAGTTGAAGAGACAGACGAGGTTAATCAGCTGTGTCAGTACCTGAGTTCTCCTGTGTGATGGGTTCGTCGGTCTGACCGGTTCCTTCAGTGTCGTCATAAAACAGCAGCTCAGTTCCGGGCTGGACGTCGTCACACACACGCAGAAACACATCCACACACTCGCCGACGCACATCTGTCCACACACACACTGCACTGCCACGTTCTGCTGAGCCCTGCTGAGCGCCCGGCACGCAAAGCTGCGGAGACGAAAAGCACGGAGAGAAAGAGAGAAAGAGAAAAGAAGATGAGAACACACTTTTATCTGATCAGATCTGAGTTAACAATCTTAAATAATCCTGCAGTGGATTCACATGATGGGGAAACAGATTCAACTGTCCCCTCGTGCAGCTCTCGCTCACTAAAGAGAATCATTCTGCTCTCAATAGATTCTGTTTGAACTGTTAATTATTCTAATGACAGTTTCATATTTCCACTTCTCCCTTCATCATATTTATGGAATAATATTCATTGGACTAAGAACACTAACCCACCTGACTGAGACAAAGAGTTTTCAGAGTAATAAGCAGCTGAGTGAAACCAGAGGTTTGTGAACTCACTTGATCCAAACAGCTTTTTGTAGAACAGCCTCCTTGTTAACGGCTTTTTGTCTCAGCGCCTGTAAAACACAACATCAAACACACTCAGTCACTAGTTTTAACACTGACCTGATGTTCGTTATTTTCTGTTTCCTACCTGAACACAGTTTTTGATTTTAATGCTCATAATAATGAGGATTACTGTCAACGTCTCACTCACGCTCTTTGTGTTTTCAACTAAATTGCCAGCTTGTGATTTGAATGTGTGTTGGTTGCAGTGTCCATGTAAATCATCAGCAGTACGTCTTTGGATGTGAGAAGCTGCTCCGACTTGTTCTCTTCTCTCAGAACGCTCAGTGGTAATTACAAGGCCTGAGTCATTATCTTGCTGCAACAGCTAATTAAGCAGAGCAGCTCATATTCACGTCGATGGTTCAGTCGACACAAGAGACAAATGGTTTGAGGAAAAAGAAGTGGATGCCGGTGAATGTGTCTCAAAGATGTGTTGAGATTCTTCACTGACAGGACTCAGGTCCACGACTGCTGTTTGAATAACACAGAGCGAGCTGCATCATACACTGTAAATAAAGATGGACGACATGACGGCCCACCAAAGTTCAGCCAACGCGTCTCACTGGCCCCCTGGTGGCTGGCCATAAGCCCCTCCTCCTCCATGTTAGCAGATGGGACATGGACCAAACTAAAAACTCAAAGTAGAAGTTAAATGTTTGTAAATATGTTTCTGTCATTTCAACTTGTTCTTCTCTCACTGATGTTTGTTCAAGTGTTTCTGATCAGTTTGGTTTCATCAGTTATTTATGATTAAAAAAACAGACGTCATGATTGACAGCTGACACTGACTCATGATTGGTTAACTGCAGTGTTTTTGTGCGGCAGCACTGATTTGGGAGATTTGAATGTTTGCTCAGGTGCGGCCGTGACTCAGGCCCAAGCAAATGATAACTGAAGGTTCTGCTGCTCTGTCGTTCTGCTGCTCTGTCGTTCTGTGTCTGCTCTCTGAAACATGCACGAGCACAGGTGACTGTGACTGTACACTACTCTGCATGCAGAGAAAACACTGTATGTATGATGAGGCATCACAGAGAAACTAAGTGGGTGATGAGTTTTCAGGACACACTCGAGGAGCCGAAGTCCAGCTTTAATGTGAACATTTCTACTGATATCTAAGAAAGAGTTATAACGATAAGAAAGGAAGCTGCTGCTGCACTTCACTCTCATGACCCCATGTACTACATGCTACAGGCAGAACAAAGTGAAACAAGGCAATTAAAGGCCCAATTACATACAATTACTAAATACTTGTATCATTAATACAATAAAGATGGATCCAGAGCATATTTTGTGTGTTAATACTCTGTGTTTCTGTTCGTGCAATAAAGATCTGAATTAACAAACTAAATCATGTAGAATCACTTTACTTTTTCTGCCTCAGTGCTGTGAGAGCTCAGCGTGACTTCACCCTCCTGTCCGAGAGTCATCAGGTCGGTGTGATGCTTCCAGGTCCACTCTGTGTCCCCCTGCCTGCCCAGCAGGGACCCGGCCCCCAGCGAGCGGCCGACCCACCACAGCCCCAGCCTTCCCTCGCAGAGCCGGGACGGTCCCACAGCGACGCCGCAGGGAAGAAGCGTGGAGAGAAACGAGGTGAGAGACGATGGGACAGGAGGAGCGAGACCGGCCATCAACCTGGAAAACAAACAGTGGTCAGAAGAGGAAACTAACTTCAGCTCCTGTGAGACACAACAAGCACAAACTACCTGAACACCTTCTGTTGTACGTGAACTTACATCTACTGCAATTTCTGCCTTTACATCTGTATTTCAGTACAAAAGAGTTCACAGTAAAATACAGAACTCTTGAAATGTACTCGTTTCTCTCCTTCGTCCACAAGTAAACACACATCCAGCTGCACGTGGACAGAACGAGTGAAACAC
>NC_091093.1:31515000-31532500 GCF_024713975.1 Paralichthys olivaceus
TTATGGGTGGAGCAGTGTGGAGTGATGGGTGGAGCAGTGTGGAGTTATGGGTGGAGCAGTGTGGAGTGATGGGTGGAGCAGTGTGGAGCAGTGTGGAGTGATGGGTGGAGCAGTGTGGAGTTATGGGTGGAGCAGTGTGGAGCGATGGGTGGGGCAGTGTGGAGCAGTGTGGAGTGATGGGTGGAGCAGTGTGGAGCGATGGGTGGAGCAGTGTGGAGCGATGGGTGGAGCAGTGTGGAGCAGTGTGGAGTGATGGGTGGAGCAGTGTGGAGTGATGGGTGGAGCAGTGTGGAGTGATGGGTGGAGCAGTGTGGAGTTATGGGTGGGGCAGTGTGGAGTGATGGGTGGAGCAGTGTGGAGTTATGGGTGGGGCAGTGTGGAGTGATGGGTGGAGCAGTGTGGAGTTATGGGTGGGGCAGTGTGGAGTTATGGGTGGGGCAGTGTGGAGTGATGGGTGGAGCAGTGTGGAGTGATGGGTGGAGCAGATGGTAGAAAAGGGCTGTGTTCTGTCCATAGCATATAAAGAGGTTCTGCTGAGTAAACACACATTTGCTGTCATGTTATTATTCCTGAGTCAGCGCTGCGTGTACCTGAGCTCAGAGACGTGAGAGACGTGTTTGTTGTATGTAGCTGGAACACGTGAGCCTGAGCCTCCTGGAACATGTTTCACATGTGTAATCTGACATGAACAGAGAGACGTGAAAACCAAAGGGATTTGATTTGGCTTTGATTGATGTGTCCTCAGGTGACGAGCCTTCAGACATGAGGCCAACATGTTCATGTGTTCTCTGTGTTCCATCAGCCTCAGTGTGTCTGCTGACGGATTATGTGAAGGAATCACCAGAGAAGAAATAAACCAGTCACTGTGCGTTTGTGTGTAAAGTTCAGTTCTTTATATTTTCCAGTATGAAAACAGAAACAGTTCAGGGATTTCCTATAAAACAGCTGGTGGCTGCTGTTTTTATTAAACTCAACAGTTCAACAGTGAGTCTCACTCGTGTCTGTGGACGTGGCCTCATGGCAGAGAAATGAGATACAGCAGATTTACATGAGATTAACAAAAGAAATGCAACATACCAGCAGATTTATCTTAAATAATATCTTTGAAATCAGTGAATAAACCACAGCTCACAGATGTGAACTCTTTCTCTCTCAGCAGGTGAGTGTAGTTTGAAGGAGGCACAGCCTCCACGAACGACGACAAGTGCACAAATGAAAGCAGTCAAAGTTCACACTGAAGTTACAGCGACGTTATTTCCTCTGAGGTTACAGAAACACTGTGCACTGCACAGACACTAGACACAGACGACAACAGACTCAAACACGACAAACTGTGGCGACACATTAGATCTGAATTATGGAGCTGATAGACCTTCATCCCCCTGAAGCTGCTGTCGTCTCTCATCAGGACCGAGTCTCTCCTGTCAACTGGCTCAGTCCAGAGACTCCGTCACTGAGCGGAACCAATAAATAAAAACTGTGTTTAAATCACCTTCATCACAAAATATACAGCCACAGAATTTACACTTTGTGTGGTTTGTTTCTCTTGGTTTAAATATGACCAGTTCATGTTGAGATATAATGTGCAATAAATTCTCATCTATTATCTCCTCTAAATGTATATATAGATCATTTAACTGTAGTTATAGTTAGATGATGTACAGTATATATACATATATATATATATATATAACTATAACTCTGACTCCAGGTTGCAGAATATGGACTGTTGTTGTTGTTGTTGTGCCTAAAGGAATCATTTTGAGAAACAATATAATTTACCAGGAGGGTTTGTTGAGATCTTTGATTGGTTCACACAGGGACGTTTATCTCCTGAAGAGTTCACATCCTCAGCAGCTCTCTGATGCGTTTTACTTCACTCTGAGCAACATTAACAGAAGCTACGTGTGTTTCCTGAGCTGGATTCTTTCTCTGTGGAAGTTGTTTTTCGAACCGAACAGCGAGGTAATTTTTGAAGGAAGAAAAATGAGGCCTGATATCGTGAGAGTCGAAACCAGCAGAGACGATACAGAGAAGTGAAATAAAAACTGTGGAGCGTCTCCCGTCATATTATAAGAGACATAAACCAGTTAGATAAATCTGTGTGATACACATCTACAGCTCATATAACAAATATATTACAACACACTCCCTGAAAATAAACTCAAATGACGTATCGAATGAAATATATTATCCGGGGACAGAACAGCACCATCCTTCAACTCTTCTTTTAAATAATCATTTCTTCTTCTTCCCTCCTCAGTGAAGTGTGGCAGCTGGACTCCTCCTGCTCCTTCGCTGTGTTCTTCTTCTGGCTTTGACTGAGCGAGGGGAGAGAAGGATGAGTCCCAGTGAGGAAACAGGATTTCTACACGAATGTAGAGCGCACTCACCGTCAGTACATTCCACCTGAGGCTCCTCCCACTGTCCGTCTGCTTTACAGCGAACCACCGGTGGGTGGCGCTGTGCAAACCCTGGGTCGCATCGATACCGGATGATGGAGTTCACAGGGTACTCCTGCTTCCTGTTTCCAAACATGTGAGCGTTCTCCACCTCCGGCGGGACGCCACAAGACACTGAGGACCAGAAGACACTGACTCAGACATGTGTCAACCATTCATGTGTCCAACCCACAAGACCCCAAGACCACAAGACCCAAGACCACAAGACCACAAGCCTCTTGGTTAGCAGCTATAAGCCTGATGTTTCTCTGGGTGGAGACCAAACCGGAGTGAAATCCATCAGGAATAGAAACATGTCTCTGTGTGTGCAGGAAATAATTTATTATCTAAGTGATAAATAATTGTTCTATTGTGTATTATGAATATTATTATTATATGAAGCAGTTTGACAACATCTGCCAAAGAGCAGACTGAAGGTTTGAAGCAGCAGAACGTTACCTGGACCCTTCTCACAGGTGAACGGCAGGTGGTAGTTACAGGGAACGTCGTTCCACTGGCCGCTCTCGTGCCAGATCATCACCACACAGTCTTCTCCAGGGTCGGAGTAATTATCTGGCTGGTTTGACTTCCAGTTCTCAAATTGCTGCAGAGAATCACACACACACACACACACACACACACACACACACACACACACACACAGGTGAGAACATGATTTAAACTGGTTCTTCTCGTTACTGGAACCTGATCAAAGCCTTGAGGACGGAACCTGTTTGAACTTGAAGACGACACGTTGCACAAAGTAAAGGCTCGGTGACTCACCAGTGGAGTACCGTCTGTCCAGCGGAAGTCGTTTTCTACCGTCTTGTCATTCAGGCCGATCCACTGATAGTCCTGAGCGTTTGCTGCCACAGAAAACATTATTGGGACTTTTTCTTCCTCCTGTCTCTGTCATCACTCCGAACACTTTAACAACTCACAGTTGACAAAGTCCTGCTCCTCTGGCGTGACGATGCTGACCAGGTGGGCGTTCAGGTCCCGGCAGCGATGCTCTGCGTCCAGCCACGTCTCTCTGTCAGAGAGGTGCAGGTAGCAGTTCCCCTGAAACTTAGTCCAACCGGCTTCACACTGCTGCTCATCTGCAGCGCCACAGCGGGGAGGGAACAGTGTGACACAGGTTCATGTATGTTCACCAACATGTGATTCTTTGTCATGGAGACATTATTCCTCGTCCACACGTTACAAATGGGTTTTAAACTGAAGCTGTTTCTGATGATGAGACGCTTCTTCTCACTGTCTCATTGTGGTTTCAGTGCTCAGGCCTCGATACGGAGTTTGCTATCGTTCACAGCCCAGGAAGTGTTTCAGCTTCACACACACACACACACACATCTTACCCACTTATGCATTTTTATAATGTTCCTTTGGTGAAACATTCTACGGCTTCATTCATTCTCCTGCTTTACTCTGATGATGGGATTTCAAAGCACCAGTTTATCTATATTACACAAAAACATATTTTTCCACTTCCACTCCTCAATCCAATATTTTGTGTCTTCATGTGTGAAACACTTAGTGACGACACTCTCACGACTGAAAACAGCTTAACGAGCGTCGATGTGATCATCTACAGATCTTTACATGTTGGAAACCGAGTCAGACCAGCTCCTGAGTTTGTTCTGACCGGGTCACGTTGGCTCTCGTTTTACCATCGTGATAAAATACCCAGTGTCCTCCCTGATCTCTGATCATTATCACTTACACTTGTGTTCTTTGTTATGGGTCACAAAATATTGCTCTTCCGTGCACATTACTCCAAACTCGATGGACCTACAACCGCCGAGCATGAGAAGCTGTGACAACCTGCAGAACAGAGCGGTTTAAAGGCTGAACTCTGCACTCAGCTGCTCACAGGTTTGAGTGAAATATGTTTTTGTGTGATTCAGGTGAACTGATCCCTTAGTTACTTTTGCTCTGTTCCAGTGGTAGAGCGGAAACACCACAGTTACACCTCGTACGTCTTCACGGTTCCTCATGAGCCACAGTGATGCTACCTGAAGTTTAGCATCTGTCCAGTTGCTTTTGACAGTTGTTAGTATTGATTAGCTGAAGCTGATCTCATACCGATCTCACAGCGTTTCCCTCCGTAGCTCGGCAGGCACAAGCATTTGTAAGAGTCTGAACTCTCCACACACGTCGCTCCATTGGCACAAGGGTCGGAATCACACACGTCTACCTCTGCAAAAGAGGGGGCGGGTCAAACCACTGTTTGAGCATGGGGGGAGGAGGATGAGAGGATGAGTGGAGGGGAGGATATAAGGTGAGAAGGTTAGAAGGTGAAAAGGGGGGGATGGGAGGATATAAAGGGAGAACGGGAGAAGGGGAGAAGGGGAGGATGTAAGGGGAGAAGGGGAGAAGGGGAGGATGGGAGGATGAGAGGATATAAGGGGAGAAGGGGAGGATGGGAGGATGTAAGGGGAGAAGGGGAGAAGGGGAGGATGGGAGGATGAGAGGATATAAGGGGAGAAGGGGAGGATGGGAGGATGTAAGGGGAGAAGGGGAGAAGGGGAGGATGGGAGGATGGGAGGATGAGAGTATATAAGGGGAGAAGGGGAGGATGAGAGGATATAAGGGGAGAAGGAGAGAAGGGGAGAAGGGGAGGATGGGAGGATGTAAGGGGAGAAGGGGAGAAGGGGAGGATGGGAGGATGAGAGGATATAAGGGGAGAAGGGGAGGATGGGAGGATGTAAGGGGAGAAGGGGAGGATGGGAGGATGGGAGGATGGGAGGATGAGAGGATATAAGGGGAGAAGGGGAGGATGGGAGGATATAAGGGGAGAAGGGGAGAAGGGGAGGATGAGAGGATATAAGGGGAGAAGGGGAGGATGGGAGGATGAGAGGATATAAGGGGAGAAGGGGAGAAGGGGAGAAGGGGAGGATGGGAGGATGAGAGGATATAAGGGGAGAAGGGGAGGATGGGAGGATGGGAGGATGAGAGTATATAAAGGGAGAAGGGGAAGTGTATGAGTGTGACAGTAGGACTGTCACAGCTCAGGAGGAGGAGTTAGTGAATAAAACTGAAGCTGCTGAAACTTCTGATCCAGTTTGATCAACTCTCATCTTTAGTTTAAATTCATCCAGAAAATTAGGTTGATACATTTTCCTCATCTTTTAAAAATCTGCAGGAAGTTTACATGTGAATCTGAATGTGAAGTTACAGCAGAACATCAGTAATTAAATGCACGTATGATTCCAGAGAGCACATACATGTGTGATTCTGCAGAGCACATACATGTGTGATTCTGCAGAGCACATACATGTGTGATTCTGCAGAGCACATACATGTGTGATTCTGCAGAACACATACATGTATGATTCTGCAGAGCACATATGAAGCACCAGGTTTCACATGCAGAGCGGAGGCGGCGTCCTGGCTCATCAAACCAAAAACAACACACAGGACTGAAGACAGTTGTGATAAACACGTGACACAGGCTTTACAATCAATAGCAGAGCTGATGTGAGACAAAGACCCTGAGACACGAACCCACAGACACACACAGACACGATGCTAATGAAGAAATCACAAAGTCAGATGCAAACACATCAGGACAGAACAGCAGACAAGACAAAGAGTTTTGATTCAGAAAATAAATCACAATCAGTTAAATGTTCATCTGAAGAAATCACAGACCAACAACATCAAAACATGCAACATGTTCAAAATGAGGACGTTCAGAGACGTGAGTGAAGTTTGACTCACGGTGGCAGAGAGCAGCTCCGTCCTCCACCGAACACGAGGCGTCACCACAGGGGTTCGGATCACACGGGTTCAAGTCCCCTGACAAACAGAGCAAGTGTTTAAATGTGAAATGCTGCTGGTAACATAGAATCCCAGTCGTGATGTTAAGAACTAGTTTTGAGTTTAACACAGTTAGTGCTGCAGATGATCTACTCTCATCATTTCATTCTTTACTGATTTCTGACGACTGTAAAATACAAACTTTTGCTAAAGTGAATCTCTGGGATTTTATTTCTTAAACTAAACTATAAAACTTGAAACTGTCACATTATAATCAAAAACGTTCCATCAACAAACTACGTCTCTGCTAAAGCTTGGAAAACAAGACACACTCTCATTATGTCCAAATAAAATAATTCATATGACAAAACAACCATCACACAAAATATCAAATTAAAGGCTGAAGAATAAAGTGTGTTGGCCTACCTTCCACTGTGTCTGTTTTTCCCACAATGCCTTGTGTCGCTGCAGTGGGAGGAGCAGCCAGTCCTGCGGGGGCGGGTGCAGGACCAGGGGTCACATAAACATCGAGGTGAGTCTGTGATACATCAGCCTCCTCTGGATCTGTTGTGCTCCCTGTAAATCCCCATTCACTGGAGGTAGAGGGCAGCACCACCTGTGGAAGACCTCCAGAAGAAACTCCAGAAGAAACTCCAGAAGAAACTCCTGAAGAAACTCCAGAAGAAACTCCAGAAGAAACTCCTGAGGAAATGCTGCTGACTGTGGACGTGTCGTCGCCACTGCTGCTACTGCTTCCTCCTCCACTGTACACTGCAGAGCCCTGTCCCAGCTCCAGAGACAGAGCAGCTCCAGATACCTCTGTCAGAATATCCCCAGACACAAATGTGACACTGCCTTCTCCACTGGTAGAGGAGTCTGATCCAGACAATCCTGATCCAGACAATCCTGATCCAGACAATCCTGATCCAGACAATCCTGATCCAGACAATCCTGATCCAGACAATCCTGATGTGAACCCAGAGATGAAACTTGAGCTACCAAATTCAGACAAGTGTCCACCACTTCCCTGTCCAGAGCTGTAGAGTAAAAACCCAGAGGCTTCCTGCTCTCCAGAGGATGCCACTGAAAGCTCAGTGAACCCTGACCCCACCAAGGTCACGCCTGAGAAGAACCCTGAGTCACTTCCTGAAGCAGAGCCGCTGTGATCGCCACTGAGAATCCCAGAACCTGAAATGTCTCCAGAGCCACTGAACAGTAGGTCCCCACTAAGTTCATGCTCCTTGTGGGTAATCGGAGTGGATCCATCAATCAGTTCACCATCAATCAGTAAGATTTGAGTGTCTCCACTTCCTGAAAGCTCTCCTGAGTGTCCACTCACACTTCCAGAGGACAATCCTGATGGGAAACCGCTAAACCCAGAAAAGTCCTGACTGGTAATGAAACCAGAGAATTGTACACTATCCCCAGAGCTGAACCCGATTCCAGAATCAGATCCAGACAAGCCCCCGCTGCCACTGAGCACACCAGAGCCCACTTCAGACGAAGGCAAGTTCAGAATTTCTGTTCTCCCCTCTCCAGCTTCTTGGAGTCCTCCTGAAAGGGAGCCCTCTCCAGAGCCCAAACTGTCAAAGCCTGAGAAAACAATGGTGATCCCAGATTCTCCTCCACTAAGACCTGATCCAGAAGCATCTGCGCTACCAAGACCAGATACTCCACTGGCACTCCCGCTACCAGCTAGGTCTCCTGAGATAATTTGATCTCCAGAACCAGAGAGGTCTCCTGATGTAACCTGGTCTCCAGAACCAGAGAGGTCTCCTGATGTAACCTGGTGTCCAGAACCAGAGAGGTCTCCAGAGGTAACCTGGTCTCCAGAACCAGAGAGGTCTCCTGATGTAACCTGGTCTCCAGAACCAGAGAGGTCTCCTGATGTAACCTGGTCTCCAGAACCAGAGAGGTCTCCAGAGGTAACCTGGTCTCCAGAACCAGAGAGGTCTCCTGATGTAACCTGGTGTCCAGAACCAGAGAGGTCTCCTGAGGTCACCTGGTCTCCAGAACCAGAGAGGTATCCAGAGGTAACCTGGTCTCCAGAACCAGAGAGGTCTCCAGAGAGGTCTCCTGATGTAATCTGTTCTCCAGAACCAGAGAGGTCTCCAGAGGTAACGTGGTCTCCAGAACCAGAGAGGTCTCCTGATGTAATCTGCTCTCCAGAACCAGAGAGGTCTCCAGAGGTAACGTGGTCTCCAGAACCAGAGAGGTCTCCTGAGGTAATCTGTTCTCCAGAACCAGAGAGATCTCCTGAGTGACCCCCAGAGTCACCACTGACTGCAGACCCTGAGTCGACGTCTGCGGAACCCGAGCCAGAGCCTGATGACTCCACAGGGATTGGAGGATTGATGGAGGGAACAGCTGAAAGCAGAAAACAGACAAGTGTGAGGAATGTGGTGAATGAAAGGGAAATTGAAAAAGATGAAGAGCAATTTGTTGTTACCAGGCCTCAACAAATCAGTGATGGTCAGGTTCAGGAGCGCCTCCTGGATATCTGTGATGTTCAGTCCAGTTTCATTCGCAATAAGTAGAACATCAGCTGCAGGGATTTCACAATAAAAGAAAAAGATGAAGGAATTACTGAGACAAATGATGAGCACGTCATGAACAGTGTTTACCTCTGAAGCAGTAAGCATCAAATCTGGCGTTGCGTCCAGGGAAACGTGTCTGGTTGGGGGGAGCGTACACGGTGTGAACTCCAGACTTCCCTGCTCCACACTCGGCTCGGGGGTTGTTGATGGGATAACGGACGCTCACATCAAGCAGCCATCCAGCACGGCACTTGTCGAAACCCATTCTCCAGGCTGCGTAGAGCTCTCCAGGGGAGGCCAACATGGCGTTTTGCTCTCGACAGCTGGAAGAAGCTTCATCAAAGGTGAAGCCCTCAGCAGATCCCACATGGAACAACTCACCTGAGGAGCAGAAGAGATGAGAGCGTCTGAACTTCGTAACAAGATAAAAAGTCAAAGCAAATCATCATATTTCGTACCTTTGAGCCCGTCAACGTAGCAGTACACATCATATCTCTCGTCTCCAGGCCTCAGACCGTACGACCGAACTCCAGGTTTATCCCCAAGATCTCCAGCGCACTTATCTCGAGGGAAAACAACGGGATACCTGGAAAAGATGTGATGAGCTTTTAAATCTTTTTTAGCTCAGGAATCTCTGTACCTGCTCTGAAGATGTATTTCATCACCTTACAGTCTGGTCCAGTACCCATCCTGCATCACACTGGTGATATCCAGCCTCATATGCTGCCTGCAGCTGCTCTGCTGTGGCGATGGAAGCTCCGACGCTCTGACAGGCCAGTTGAGCTTCAACGAAGGTGAACAGGTAGCGACCGGAACCTGAGCGGTAATGGAAAACCACGCCTGCATCCACCAACAAGAGGAAGGTTGTGTTGTGGAAACGTTTTTTATGTAGAAATGTCATCACCAGCGAATCTCAATGGACTTTTCTCATCACATGCATCTGCAGTTCTATTACTGACCAGTAGGAGGCATCACAAAGCCTTTGCTGGGTTCTCTGCCTACGTCGGGCCGGGCGGTGACGGAAACTATCAGGTCGGTGATGAGCTCGGTGACGTTGGGCGGCTGAAGCAGCGGCAGCTCGGTGGGACTTTCCGTGAAATCCACCACGGTGGGTCGCTGAGTCTCCAGCTCTCCTACAGCTTCACTCTCTGTGGTCGTCCTCCTGAAGAACACCTCAGGGCCCTGCGTCACCGTGGTAACACTCAGAACGCCACTGCCCTCCTCTATGAGGCCTGAACCTTCATCTTCAGGAGACTCTGAAGATGAGGGGGGAGGGGTTAGGGTTTCTGTCTTCTCATGTTCACAGAGACAAACGGCTCCCACAGGTTCTTCACTTCAATGATCACATTTACTCTCTCAGGGTTTCTTCAGGGCTTTTAATGTGAAAGTTTGTCACAACTTTATTTCTTTATGAATTTTAACTGACAAAGGTGATGATGATGTGATGATGTGATGATGTGATGATGTGCATGTCCACTCACTCACCTGTGTAGCAGAAGCAGTCGTAGCGAGCTTCAGGAGGGGGGAACCCTGTCTGGTTGGCGTGGAGGTAAACGGTTCTCACTCCCAGCAGACCTCCTCCACACTGCGGCCGCCGGATGTTGATGGGATAGCGGACGCTCCGGTCCCGCAGCCAGCCGGCGTTACACACGTCCATCCCCCCCTGCCAGGCCAGGTAGAGCTGACCTGTGGTGGCCAGCTGAGCTCCCTGATTGGAGCACGCCGCCACAGCCTCAGAGAAGCTGAACTTTTCTGCGGCGGCCGTGTAGAACACTCTGCCTGTATCACATGAGACAGGTTCGTTAGAATGAGCCAGTGAATAATGAGAGAAGGAGCTGAAAGTACAGAGGGAGAACAGAACCTGTCATCTTCTCTGAGAAACAGTACACGTCATAGGTCTCGTTCAGGTCTCTCACTCCGTACGTCCTGACCCCCGGCAGCTCCTCTTTGTCCCCGTAACACTGCACACGAGGGTCATGGATCGGGTACCTGAGGTTTAATGAGCTCTGTTATCATCAGTGTGAGGAACTCTCTAATATCCCAGACGAAATAAGAACTTTCAAAAGGTTTTTAAATTCTCCTGTTGATGGAACAACTTTTCTGCTGCACAACAACTTCTCCACCTTTTCACTGGTCCTGTTTGTTTTTGTCTTAATATGTTCAAGACAGTTTTGTTCTGTACTTTTACCTTCGATACTTGAAGTAAGTTTTTCTTTTTTTGAATGAAAGATTCATTTATAATGTAATTATAAGTATTTCTACTTGCAGCGTAGCTACTTTGACACAACAGATATTTGTACAAACTGCTCTGTCATTTGATGAATGTGGAGGAGGCTCGGAGCTCCAGGTGAACCAGGGAGAGTTGATTGTCACAGCTGAAAGTCATCAGCTGACAGAGAGAGAGACAGAGAGAGAGACAGAGAGAGAGAGAGAGAGAGAGAGAGAGAGACGGAGCTGAGCTGCTGAGACTAAACTGCAGAAAGTTTATGTTTAGTTTCATTTCTGTTTTTCTGTTAAAAAAAACCAAGATGCTAAAAAGCAGATGATTTTTCTCTGGGAAACAACGGTGGAGTCCCACAGTAAAAAACAAGGTCTTCTAAAAAACATTTAAAAGATGCTAAGCTGTTGTCCTTGGTCCTTTCACAGTATTTGTAAGTGTGAATTGTTGACAGAGGACAGAGGTCACAGACTGACCTCACTGTGTGATCAGAGAGCCAGCCGGCGTCACATTGGTGGAAACCGCCATCGAACGCAGCTTGGAGCTGTTCAGGTGAAGCCACGACTGCACCATTCTGTGTGCACGCCGCCGTCGCTTTTTCAAACGTCAGACTGTAGCGACCCATGATGGCTCGGTAGTGGAACACGATACCTGAGGACAGAGACGGGGACTTTACAGGTTTGTTATTGGTCAGTAACAAAACACTAAAAAACCTCAAAGCTTGATCATCATCCAAATTTAAAGTTTAAAAACAGAAGCTGATTAGAAATGTGTGAATGTTTCTTATCTTTTCTTTTGGTTTTGACAAAATAAAATAATTAGAGGAAATGAACTTGAAGTTAAAGACAGTTTAAATATGTTCTATTTTCTGATATTTTATACATTGAGCAAAGTGATTATCAAAGATTATCAATGATCCAATAATCGAGGTTTTCTTTAAGTTTATGACACAAAAATACAACAATTTGATGACGCACAGTGTCACCACAGTTATCTCACGTGTTTGACAGCTCATTCACCTTGAACCTGAACGTGGACGACGTCGTGGTCGTCCTCGATGCCGTGCTGAACCTCACAGCGATAAACTCCTGAGTCACTGGACCGGAGCTCCGTTATCTTGATGCTGCCGTCGGTCGGTGTTTTGGAGTATTCCAGCAGATGAACTCTGTCCAGGTAACTCTCTGTGATACGCACCCGTCCCTCCAACGCCACCAGGATGGTCGTGACCTTTTCTTTAGTGACCAGGCTCCACTTGATGCGATGGGAGAGCGGGCCGATGGTGGGGGCTCCTGGATCTGGGACAGTGTGGTCCTACCAACAAAAACCACAATCATTCACCAGCAAGTTATTTACAGGAGACGATCTGAGACGATCTGAGACGATCTGAGACAATCTGAGACGATCTGAGACGATCTGAGACGATATGAGACAATCTGAGACGATCTGAGACGATCTGAGACAGACTGAGACAGACTGAGACAGACTGAGACGATCTGAGGCGATCTGAGACGATCTGAAGTAAATCTGTGTTATCACAGATGTTATCACAGATGTTATTACAGATGTTATCACAGATGTTATGAAAGATGTTATCACAGATGTTATGAAAGATGTTATCACAGATGTTATCACAGATGTTATTACAGATGTTATCACAGATGTTATGAAAGATGTTATCACAGATGTTATGAAAGATGTTATCACAGATGTTATCACAGATGTTATCACAGATGTTATGACAGATGTTATCACAGATGTTATGACAGATGTTATCACAGATGTTATGACAGATGTTATTACAGATGTTATTACAGATGTTATGACAGATGTTATCACAGATGTTATGACAGATGTTATTACAGATGTTATGACTGACAGATGTTATGACTGACAGATGTTATGACAGATGTTATTACAGATGTTATGAAACATGTTATTACAGATGTTATGACTGACAGATGTTATCACAGATGTTATTACAGATGTTATGAAACATGTTATTACAGATGTTATCACAGATGTTATCACAGATGTTATGACAGATGTTATCACAGATGTTATGACAGATGTTATGAAAGATGTTATGACTGACAGATGTTATGACAGATGTTATGACAGATGTTATCACAGATGTTATTACAGATGTTATCACAGATGTTATGACAGATGTTATGACAGATGCTAGCACAGATGTTATCACAGATGTTATCACAGATGCTATGACAGATGTTATGAAAGATGTTATGACAGATGTTATGAAAGATGTTATGACATATGTTATGACAGATGTTATCACAGATGTTATGAAACATGTTATTACAGATGTTATCACAGATGTTATGACAGATGTTATGACAGATGTTATCACAGATGTTATCACAGATGTTATGACAGATGTTATCACAGATGTTATGACAGATGTTATCACAGATGTTATTACAGATGTTATGACAGATGTTATCACAGATGCTATGACAGATGTTATGACTGACAGATGTTATCACAGATGTTATTACAGATGTTATGACATATGTTATCACAGATGTTATGACAGATGTTATCACAGATGTTATCACAGATGTTATGACAGATGTTATCACAGATGTTATGAGTCACATCTTTCACATTTCACACACTAATGTTTGAAATGTAATGAGAAAGTAAACTATTGTTTCTTTGAACCTTTATAATCTGAGAACAGTGGATTTGGATTTATACAAAAAAAGGAATATAAAATTTCAAACCAAAGCTCAAGATTTCTCACCTCAAAGTAACACGGCAGCACCAGTGATCCTCCCAGTAGAGGGCGCTGTGGTCCCTCCAGAGGAACGCTCACACTGAGAACATCCTCTGGATCTGAGAGAAACACAATGAGAAGAAAACACATTCACCTCATGTGACCACAATCATCTCATTAGATTCAAAGTTAAAGGTTCAGTCGTTCAGGAAATAAGTTGTGACAGCAGAAGGTCAGAGATCTTACCCATGAAGCCTTGCTCCTCGTACACGTAGTCAAATGTTCCTGAGACGACTCTCAGACACACGCACATTAGAACAGGCCACAGTTTCATATCTCAACTGAAAAATAACAGAAAACATCTGAACATGACCAACAGACATAATGAAACTTCTGCTTTCACACGTCACCGTTAGTACAATAAAACAGGAGGCGGATATTTAAACGTCTTGTTCGAATCAAAGCTTCAGTCAGAGAAGGTCATGTTTTTGAAGAGTGTTTGGAACGTGGAGGGAGTTTCTCTGGGTTTGAGTGGTGTTGGGGAGCAGCTCCACACTGAGCTCATTCAGTGGCTGTGGTGAGGGCCACTCCCACAGAGACTCAGGGGCCCATAAGACCTGGTGTGTTCCCCTGAAGTCTGTAAAATGGCTGCTCTGTGTTCCAGCGTCTCAACACTGCTCACATTCACAGTGTGACGCATGATGGGAGGAGGCCAGAGCTGAGGCCATGACAGAGCTTCAGTCTGAGACACCTTTCTCATGTGTCCAGGTTTTTATCAAATAAGATTATTTATAATCCAGAGGTGCTGTCAAATATATCAAACACATCAATAATCGGTAACTGTCTTATTCACATTTGTTACCTGTTACAGTGGATGGATTAATAATGTTCCTCTTGTTATTAATTATTGCTATTTCAAATTATTTCGGACTTTTTACATTTTGTGCCTGAAAGAATGTTGATAAGGTCTTCGTCATTTGTTTGTTTAATATCAAGTGAAGGTTTCAGTTCTAGCTCAATTGTCTGACTATATTATATTATTATTGTTTTTCTCTACTACTATTCTAATGTTTGACATTTTGAATTCATAGAAGATATGATTGTCCAGTAGATTGAAACTTTCCCGTGACAACCACAAACTCAATCCCTTATTTTCTCACATAGAGTCTTTGAAATATCTTTTGTAAATTCATAACGATGAAGAGAAATAAGACGAGGATGAATCCAGGCTGATTCAGAGAGAAAGAGTCCATCTACAGCTCATTGAATCCAGTTCATGAGACAAATAGAATTCTTGCCAACATTAAACAATAGATAACAGAGATGTGTGTTCATGTAGAAGACGATGAGTAAATATAAATCTACACATGTTCTGTAAGTGTGGTGTCACCTGGACTCAGCCACATTACTTCATTCAGTTCAGAGAAGGAGAAGAAGGAATCACTCTGACCTGCTGATGTTCTTCCTCTGGTGTTGTGGTTCAGAGCTCCAGGTTTTGGAAGTGAGGCCGTTGGACTGTGAGCAGAAGAAAGACGCTGAGGTCGTTCAGAGGAGAAACTCTGCTGCTCCCTCTCAACCATGAGGGGATTGGTTCAACATTTCAAAATGAAAGCTGCTTCTTGTATTTCACACTAATTTTCTGCTGATGGGTTTGACTTCAGCTGTTTGGATGAATGGGGGTGGAGCCTTACTCAGGGCCCACACTACATGCCTACCTACATCCACACCCATTGGATGTACTAGCTGTCAATCACACTGTAGTTTCCACCCCCAACACCCCCGCTGCTTCCTGTTTGACTCTAAATGATCTTAATTGATTAATGAACATCAGCTGTTTGAAGAAGACTTGAGACTGAGACAAAAACTCCTGAGGACAAAGTTTACTGACGTTAGAAAGTGAGGAGACGTTTTCTATAGACTTCTATAGAGTCTATAGAGTCGCCCCCTGCTGATCAGAGACAGAAGACAGGTTTAAATGTTTTATGTTCAGTCTATGGTGTCATCTGACCCTCTGATGGACGGATGATGGACAGATGATGGATGATTGACAGATGATTGACAGATGATGGATGATGGACGGATGATGGACAGATGATGGATGATTGACAGATGATGGACAGATGATGGAAATGATGGATGATGGACAGATGATGGACATGATGGACAGATGATCAGATGATGGACAGATGATGGACATGATGGATGATGGACGGATGATGGACAGATGATGGATGATTGACAGATGATGGACAGATGATGGAAATGATGGACAGATGATGGACATGATGGACAGATGATCAGATGATGGACAGATGATGGACATGATGGATGATGGACAGATGATGGACGGATGATGGACATGATGGATGATGGACAGATGATGGACATGATGGATGATGGACAGATGATGGACAGATGATGGACATGATGGATGATGGACAGATGATGGACATGATGGATGATGGACAGATGATTGACAGATGATGGACGGATGATGGACAGATGATGGATGATTGACAGATGATGGACAGATGATGGAAATGATGGATGATGGACATGATGGACAGATGATCAGATGATGGACAGATGATGGACATGATGGATGATGGACAGATGATGGACAGATAATGGACAGATGATGGACAGATGATGGACATGATGGATGATGGACATGATGGATGATGGACAGATTATGGACAGATAATGGACAGATGATGGACATGATGGATGATGGACATGATGGATGATGGACAGATGATGGACATGATGGATGATGGACAGATGATGGACATGATGGATGATGGACATGATGGATGTTGGACAGATGATGGACAGATGATGGACAGATAATGGACAGATGATGGACAGATGATGGACATGATGGATGATGGACATGATGGATGATGGACATGATGGATGATGGACAGATGATGGACATGATGGATGATGGACATGATGGATGTTGGAAAGATGATGGACAGATGATGGACAGATGATGGACATGATGGATGATGGACATGATGGATGATGGACAGATGATGGACATGATGGATGATGGACATGATGGATGATGGACAGATTATGGACAGATAATGGACAGATGATGGACATGATGGATGATGGACATGATGGATGATGGACAGATGATGGACATGATGGATGATGGACAGATGATGGACATGATGGATGATGGACATGATGGATGTTGGACAGATGATGGACAGATGATGGACAGATAATGGACAGATGATGGACAGATGATGGACATGATGGATGATGGACATGATGGATGATGGACATGATGGATGATGGACAGATGATGGACATGATGGATGATGGACATGATGGATGTTGGAAAGATGATGGACAGATGATGGACAGATGATGGACAGATGATGGAAGATGGATGTTACTCAAAGAGAAGACAGATCCTGACTGGAGACAGGACGTCTCTGTCCTTCTAGAACCTCTGAGCGTTCACCAGCACTGACACACCTCCAGATGTTGTTGCTATGGATACAGTGTCAGATGTGTTGAGATGCTGCTCAGTGTCTCTCACTCAGAGTTTAACATCGTGAATCTGAGCGGTTCACAGTAGCTGAGGTGAAGGAGGACGGGGATGGAACCTCCTCACCGTGTCTGTGGTGACATTGAGTCAGTTTCCTGCTCCGTGTTTTTCCACCTCTGGGACGGGGGCGTGTACAGAACAGGTTATTTTTACTGGACAGGTTTGAAATGACTGAATGTTTTGACTCACTGAAGAAACTCCAGCTGCACCTCAGCTGCAACACAACTGTGCTGTTGT
>NC_091093.1:31537500-31635000 GCF_024713975.1 Paralichthys olivaceus
TGTGTGTGTGTGTGTGTGTGTGTGTGTGTGTGTTTAGTGTTTTTGTGTAGTGTGTGTACTGTGTGTGTGTGTGTGTGTGTGTGTGTAGTGTGTGTGTGTACTGCGTGTGTGTCTGTGTGTGTGTGTTTAGTGTGTGTGTATGTGTGTGTCTGTGTGTGTGTCTGTGTGTGTGTGTTTAGTGTGTGTGTGTGTGTGTGTCTGTGTGTGTTTAGTGTTTGTCTGTAATGTGTGTGTGAGAGAGAGCTCAGACCACTGGAGGGAATGTGATGTACTTTCTCAGTATTTGTTTCAGCAGTACAGTGTCATGTATTTGTACTACCATGGCTGTCGGCCCTCCCTCCCTCGTGGACCCAGTCAGACGTGTGTGTGTCTTGTTGCGTGTCCCGTTAGATGAGGTGGATGAATGTTTGTGTGACTGTGAGGAACCTTAGGTCTGGTTCAGATCAAAGGCAGCTCAACCTACAGAAAGTTCAAAGAAGTCAAATAACAGATATAATAATTAATAACGATAATTATAGATAATCATCAACTTAACCTCCTGTGTCAGTTCTTCGTCGTGAGCTGGTCAGCTGCATTCAAAATGCTCATATAATAAAATGGCTCCAACATATACGTGTGTGTGAAATGTTTCAGTCACTGATGCAAAGTGAGCATGCTTTAAAAAATCTCTCAGTTTCACAAAACTAAATGAACTCCGTTGTGTCTGATTTGACTGTGAAACGTCTCCGGTCAGTTACAGTACTCTTATTGTTAATGGGTTGATGGGTCCACAGTGAACCGTCGTACTTCCCAGGTAGCAGGTACTAACATGTGATTCTGGAAACTCTGCGCTCAGGCCTTCTACTGAAAGTCAGATCAGTTCCACTCCTACATTTGATTTAAAAACGTAGATTAGACAGCTTTTGTAGAGTGATGGTATTTTCATTATCAATGAGTCTAATGTCTTTTGCTTTGAATGAGAGGTGAATAGTTTCATGTTTTTCATCCCAAAGATATGTTTTTAAATTCCCCTGCCTCAGAATATAACTTTGGGATGCGTGAAAACAAAGATGACAGAAATTGGTGCAGATTCATTGACTAATCAGCTGGTCGAGAAAAACCTGAGGATATCCTCCACGCTGGATGTTTTATAGACACAGTGAATTAATGATCCAAAAAGTCACAGTTAGTTGCAGCCTTGAATGGTTATTTAGAACGTGAGTGTTCCTTTAAGGTTCCTTTCTTCAGGTGTGTAGATGGTGCACAAACAGTTCTGTTGAGAAAAGTGTTTGAGTCCACAAAACACTTCTGGAGTTTCATGGTTCTTTAGACGTAATTAAACAACAGAAGAAACATAACCTCCATCCTGCTCCTGTGATGTCATCAAGTGTTCGGAAGCCCCGACATTCAAATCCACTCGAAACAAAGTCCTTTACACCGAGTCCTAAATGTCTCTGATAGCCCGACTTTTTCCTTGCTGAGTTGCTTTTCAGGTTATGAGGGGGAGAAAACCATGACAGCCGTGAAGCACGGGGTGTCAGGCAGCAACATGTTGTGGGGATACTTTCCTGCAGGAAGGATTACTGCTCTTCTCAAAATAGATGGCAGGATATGGCATCACTTTTCACGCCAAAAGAGGATCATCTGTAGGGTTTGGATTAAGTCATTCTCAACACTAACTCCAAAACCTAACCTAATCCTAACCTATGCCCCACAAATACATCTCCAACTGACTCGAGCTCGGAAGCTTTGAAATCCATGACGTCATTCTCTGGAATGTTCTTTTTATCATGCATATGACTCCCATAATATTACTCAGGTGAGGGTCTTTGGTTCAGGTAACACAAGTCCATGTATTTGTTTGTCTCTGGAAACCTACATTCCTAAAAGTTACAGACGTGTCCCACAGGTAGTTGTTGGACAGGTCTGGCAGTGCTGGAACTGGTAACAACAGATTCAGTGAGAACCAATGAATGAGTTGATTTTAGCTGGAAGAGCAAGGTGGAGTGGGCCTGAGGGGGCGGGGAGAAAATACAGAGGTTCAACATGTAACATACCAACACGATATTTAAATTTCAGCTTCATTTTCTACACGTTACTGAACATGGTAGGTTTTGTCATTGTTGGTACTTGAATGTGTCATCGTACAGGAGAGGGGAAGAAGAGAAACAGTCTGTTGCATGTGCTGCTCTGAACTTTAAAACCAGCAAATGCTCCGGTTCAAATAATCACGAATCATCTCTGTTAACTTTGTTTTTAAAAACACGCCTGCACACGATTCTCCTGCCAACCTCACTTCCCGCCTCTTCCCTCTTTTACACTGAGGTTGCTCCTCATCAAAACAGACCTGACAGTGTCAGTGACCCGTTCAAACGTCTGCTCCGATGGAAAACCTACAAACCACAGAGGGAAACGCAGCTTTAACCTGGCAACACAACAGCTTGTTACTGTGGAAGCTCCGTGCAGCGAATACCCACTAACACGCCTGCTCGCTTCGTCCTGTGTAAAAGACAACTTTTAAAATGAACTTCCAATGATGTCTCCCAGCGATCTGTCCCCCTGATATCAGACATTAAAACAAAGTCAATTTTAAATCATCTGCATGGATTGTTGCCACCCTCCCAAATCCTGTTTTACAGTGTAGTTGCATGGATGGAATGAACTGGGGGATTGAAGAGAGAAATGCTTGGACTGCAGGGATAAAAAACATTCTGAGTGTACACATCTACTGCCTCTCTGTCTTTTGCTTAGATTTGATAATACTTGAGGTTTTGGGACAAAACATCACATTTTGTTTAGGAGGAAAACTGTGATGGATGTGAGTTTTTTCATTTTATAGACTTAACATGTGAGCTGATCTAGGAAATTAAAAAATAAAATGAGCTCTCGCAGTCTTCATGTTCCCGTTTGGTTTGTTAAAACCCAACCTGGACTGTGTGATTTCTCAGCTCATTAGATTAGACGTGTCACAATGGTGATGCAGGGTTTTGATAACGGCTTTGTGTAGATGAAACTGTAGAAGCCAGCCAGTTCACTGAAACTGAGCAAGTGAACAATAGTCCTGAGTCCAGATTGTATAAATAAGCTGAATGTTTTGTTTCTCTTGCAGGACTCTGGCTTGTCTTCAAATGGACGAACGGACTGTCTACAGATAACTGGATCTTCAGCCAATGATGTGAGATGTGAATATGCTGAATGAGAAACTTGAGTAACGACGTCATTGTCGAGGACTGACCTTCACCATCATTTCTCACATAACCTCCTCTGTTGCAGCCCCCCCTCCCGTATTCTGTCTCATCGTGCTCGTCTGCCTCACGCACCTTTACCTCACGGCTCTACAGTCCAGCCCCGGCAGAGTGGACCCGTCCCTCTCCCCAGGCCTCGTGCCCTCCCATCGGCGGCCCGCTCCGGCGGTGTGTTGGTGTACGATGGCGCGGTGGGATGCTGAGGGCTGCCGCGGGGGACTGTGATGTCAGAGCCCAACAGCCCGGGCGAGAGCCGGCGTGGCGCTCCCAGATTCTTCGTGGGCTGCGAGGACGATGAGAGCGAGGCCCTGGAGGACAGCATGAGGACAGACATGGAGCTGTATGAGGACGACGAAGACACAGACTCGGTGGGAGACTTTGTTTGTATGTGTAGCTATCGGTGAGAACGTCTGGTGTTATCTGGAAAGTGTCCGATTGTCAGTGAATAACATTGCAGATGAGTCACCAGCAGAGTTTCAGTTAACATTGTGCTCCATGATGAAACTGAACGCGGTTCTGTTGTGCTTTTGATCAGGACCGTGCAACAAGGTTAATGTGTTCACATGCAGCAGGTCAGAGATCAGATTCCTTATCTACAAACTTATTGTGTTTGTTTCACTTTTAGTTGAAATTCGGTGACAATGGATTTCAATACATGGATGGATCTGTGCATGTGGTCACCTCCATGGTGTTAGAACAGTTCAGATACGATTCACAAATAAATATCAGCATCTGCTTTATTTTTTAAGGCTGATTGTGAATAAAAAATATCTTTAGAATCATCATAATACCATATGCTCAAAAAGCTAGTTAGCTAGCCACGCTGCTCTTTACAGTTCATAGTTCAGTTGTCCATAAATTTAGCACTACTGCCACCTACAGGTATAACGGTCTCAAAAGAATCAGTCAATTCTTATATATTGAAACCAACTATGTTGACATACAAATGAAATGAGTTGAAAATGTGCACAGAGCAGAGGTTTAAACTGTTCATGTAGGTTAAACATCGGATCGTTATCAATCACCGTGATGCTGCCACCCCGATTCATGTGGATGTAGAAGGTTTAGTGCAACATTTCCTATTAGAGTCCGTTTGTTGTTGTCAGTGAATGTCTCTCAGAAAAGACTTAACCAGAGGGACAAAGCTGCCATTGTATTCTTCTACCCGCAGACAGATCATTAAAGTGTCTCCTTCCCCTCACCCCCTCCTTAGCCTCCGGAGCGACAGATCGTGGTGGGGATCTGCTGCATGATGAAGAAGTCCAAGTCCAAGCCCATGACCCAGATCCTGGAGAGGCTGTGCAGGTTCGAGTACATCACTGTGGTCATCTTCCCAGAGGACGTCATCCTCAACGAGTCCGTGGACAAATGGCCTCTGTGTGACTGCCTCATCTCCTTCCACTCTAAGGGTACAATGCTCTCAAACATATGGACGCAGACAAAATGACTATTCACTCTTTGTTATTAGTGTTTGTTCATCAGTTATGTTTGAAGCAAGTTTAATATGTTTCCTCCAGAGGTGATGAAATCGTTTTATACTAGAATAAAAGAAATGCATTGATATTCGTCTTTGAACAGTGTAAATCATATATCAGCTGCCATGTACATACTAATCAGAGACTGTATTTGAAAACTTTCATTTGACAGAACAAACTACGCAGAAATTATTTGTATCAACGTTTATACTTTACATTCAGTTCAATATCTTTGGTTCTAATTGTGTTTTCTTTCTATTTATAGTTATTTTTACAAAGTTTATGGTTAAATGGTAAAATATCAAACCTCAATAACATTTCTTCTCTCCCCAGGTTTTAAAAACAACATCTTAGGAATCATTGACAATTTTTTTAAATGTATATATATGTCAAGCCCATATGATTTTAACCTGATTACATTTACACCTTGTGTTTTGATTGATCTGATCTCGCGTGTTAGCTCAAACTACTGTGTCCTCGAGCTATCTATTAAGTTTTTACCGTGCAGAGATCAGACCTCAAGGTTTCCGCTGCAGTTGTGTCCTCGGTGCAGTTCTTTCTCTCACATGAGAACTCGTCTGTCACTCTGAATCTGTTGTAGGTGAGAGTTACCTTCGTGTAACAACTACAGACTGAATGAATTCTGTGGGAAACACTGTCTGTTCTTTCATGTGGGGAAGCTCCATCTGATCGTAATGTCCGATTCCTCAAATCTCAGGTGTAAATGGGTTAATTCCCCATGTTGTTTATAATGTTTAGTTTTCGTCCATTTAATTATTACGTTTGATGTAACCAGGCTTCCCACTGGACAAGGCAGTGAGCTACGCCAAACTTAGAAATCCTCTGCTCATCAATGACCTGAACATGCAGTACTACATTCAGGACAGGTAATCTGACATCCTCTAACTGTATATACCATGAATGATTTATTATAGGAAGGGTGGGGCACGAGAATACAACAGTTTTCACATGTGTATTATTTGATATGTTTTCCACAGGAGAGAGGTGTATCGCATCCTGCAGGAGGAAGGGATTGATCTGCCACGCTATGCCGTGCTGAACCGTGACCCAGATAAGCCAGATGGTCAGTCTGCTGATGATCATCAATAAGTCTCTTCTTATTGATGGATCTTTGTTCTTTTCTACTATGAACTAAAAGATAAAACTATTCTTTCACCTCCTCCATAAAAGGTTGTCAGACAAGCAGCCCTACAGCCGCTGTCCCTGCGGCTTCCTGAGGCCTTTAATCCGAGACTGCATCGATTTTATTTCCGCTCGTGGATAAATATAGTATTGAATGTGAGGCAGTCACAAGTGTCCCATAGTTAAGTGATGTGATGGATCTGGCATTTAACTGCTGTTTCTACACAGTGACGTTGAGAGAGTCCCTGGACTGATGAGCCATCAGATGTTTAACGTCTTCAGCAAACTACAGTTCTGACTGTTGTTAACATGGCTGGTGAACTTCACATGGCCGAGAGTGCAGAGCTGCTTCACAGGCCTGTCGAGTAAACACTGACGGCTCCAGCGTCATCTGTATAAATGATCACTGCAAATGTAAAAGGGGCTTCCAGACAAACCCAAACACATAAGCTCCTTGTGTGTGTCTCAGAGTGTAACCTGGTGGAAGGAGAGGACCACGTGGAGGTGAACGGAGAGATATTCCAGAAGCCTTTTGTTGAGAAGCCTGTCTGTGCCGAAGACCACAACGTCTACATCTATTACCCCACCTCTGCTGGTGGTGGCAGCCAGCGTCTCTTCAGAAAGGTTGTTTTCTCTACCAGTGCATGTTAGCATGAAAGTTACTTCTGTCAATGCCAGTAGACTGTTGCCATAATAACCACTGTGACTCTGAATCATTATATTCATATGTAGCTGTGAACCTGCATCAAAACAAGCACACCTACTGTCTCCCTCAACCAATGACACTGTGTCTTTACCCCATGTGATGTGTAGAGGACACAGGAATAGTAGAAGTCATTATAGTATTTTCACATTTTAAAGGAGAAAATACTTTATCGATTTAATGTGACCAGTGTAGTGTCACATGACCAGATCCTCAGAAATGATCATACTTTGTACACGTTGTCTTTAAAAGTCTACTACTGATATACACTGCTCAAACAAATAAAGGGAACAGAGTACAACACCAAGTCAGTTAAACTTCAGAGATCAATGAGTCCATTGAGACGTGACTGTGAATCAGTGTCTCTGCTGCTGTAACATCACCACTGGTTTGGTGGAGGGTCAGTGATGGTAGAGGAGGCAGGTCTGCAGGAGGTGGTGATCCAGGTCTGGGAGGAGATCCCCCAGGACTCCACCCTCCGACTCATCAGGAGCATCACGTCGTTGTCAAGAGGACGTCCGGGCACGGGGAGGCCACGCCCACTGAGTCACATGATGACTTGATGAAATTCACACTTGTTGGATCGGCCTGTGGTTTCAGTTGGTCACTGGGATGTTCAGTGTGGTTTGAATCCAGCCTCACTGGGTTGATGGTTTTAGTTTCTGTTGATCTTTGATTCATCATTTCGTTCTCAGCTAATTATATAATGTTCATCAGGAAAGATTTTCAACAAGTCAAGTTTTCCCTTCGTTTTTTTGAGTAGAGTACTCTTGCATTTGTTTTGCTCATTAAAGGTGTAAATTTGTTAACAGTCTGCGAGCAGTGTCTCTACTCTGAAGTATTTGAATCACAAGGAAGACTTGTGATGCAGCATTTGTCCCTGCACCACTTCATAGCTTCTTCTTAATGGTACAGGAGTCTGCAGCTGTAATTACAAATAATGAATAATCAGCACAACAGATGCAGCTTTAATTCAGACTCACGCTGTTTCTCTTTCACTCAATGTGCAGATTGGGAGTCGGAGCAGTGTGTACTCACCAGAGAGCTGTGTGAGGAAGACGGGCTCTTACATCTATGAAGAGTTCATGCCAACAGATGGAACTGATGTGAAGGTGGAGTATTGATTATTATCCATCTAATGAATCAATACATTTAAGTGACTCTTGTCTGAGATGGAATATGAGACTTAAAGGGGCCATGATGAATCTGTGGTTCAGTGTAACGTCCAATCGCTTAAAGGTCCGTGTGTAAGATTCAGGTTAAAGGATCTTTTGGCAGAAATGTAATATAGAATAATCCTCATGATGTTTTCACTGGTTCGTTTCATCCACATTATATGAATTGTAGTTTTCTTTACCCCAGAAAAGGTCCTTTGTATTTAAATAACATCAGACTGATGCTGAAGCTTTAAATTTTAATGTCACCAGGTATTATAGCGTAGAACTACATGAGTGAGAGACCTGTTCCTGAACCAGCTACTCTAGTGTCTCATGGTACAACATTTAGGATCTGCTTTCAAATGAGAACAGTTCAAATGATTTCCTGTGTTCATGGATATTTCTTGCGACCTCAGGTTTACACTGTGGGACCGGACTACGCTCATGCTGAGGCCCGGAAGTCTCCAGCCCTGGACGGGAAGGTGGAGAGAGACAGCGAGGGCAAGGAGGTCCGCTACCCTGTCATGCTCTCAGCCATGGAGAAGCTGGTGGCCCGTAAGGTTTGCCTAGCATTTAAGGTAAGAAAAGGCACAGTGCTGATGTGGTCTGGTTTGTGCCAGTTTTTATTCTGAAAGAAATGTGTCCTCTTGTCCTCCACAGCAAACTGTCTGTGGCTTCGACCTTCTCAGGGCCAACGGACACTCGTATGTGTGCGACGTCAATGGTTTCAGTTTCGTGAAAAACTCAATGAAGTACTATGACGACTGTGCCAAAATCCTCGGGTACCATGTTTAGCTTTCTTTCTTCATTAGACTGTTCTACTGACCTCGCTCCAGCTTGTGTATGATAGATTAGATTTTTGTGTCTTCACTGCGCTACAGGAACATTGTGATGCGTGAGCTGGCTCCTCAGTTTCAGATTCCTTGGTCCATCCCTACTGAGGCAGAGGACATCCCCATCGTTCCCACCACTTCAGGGACCATGTGAGTCATGATGGTAGAAGATAAAATGTTTCTCATGGAGGTGTCACCTGCATATTTCAATTTGATTTAGTCAGGGTCATAATTATCATTGTGTTCTTTTTAATTACTATTTACTTTGAGGAGCTGAGCAGCTCAGAGTTGAAACATCTGAGAAGTACTGACCGTGTAAATCAGTAATGGACTTTAAGGAACCTGATGCAGGCCTACATGTAGAGTTCTCACAGTGATCTTTTTTTATTTGATGATGGTCGGGGTAAGATGATTGAATCATATATAAAAATAAATAAAGATATCCAGTAACTACCTCTTAAATATTCTTATTTTTTACATACATATTTGTAAATGTGTTTTTGTTTTAGTGACTGAATCGAGCTAAAGTCCATTTAGGAGACAGACGTTTTTTTCTTTGTGCTCTTCAGGATGGAACTGCGCTGTGTCATTGCCATCATCCGACACGGAGACAGGACACCTAAACAGAAGATGAAGATGGAAGTCCGTAACCCCCTGTATGTATCTCTGTGATTTGACCTTTTTACTGCTGTGACGGATCAAATCCTTTTAATGGTTGAAGTTTTCTTTGATTCATCCAAGGTTCTTTGATCTGTTTGAGAAATATGGGGGATACAAAACGGGGAAGCTGAAGCTGAAGAAGCCGAAACAACTGCAGGTAACGAAGTCAGAGAAGGAACAAAGTCAGTGTGTGTGGTTTGAACTTTGTGTGAACATGTGTAACGTCCACAGGAGGTGCTGGACATCACACGGCAGTTGTTAGCAGAACTAGGACAACACAATGACTGTGAGATAGAGGAGAAGAAGTCTAAACTGGAGCAGCTGAAGACTGTTCTGGAAATGTGAGGGGCCATGTTCACACACACACACACACACACACACACACACACACACACACACACACACACACACACACACATCAAGTCGAGTATGAATTCCAGGGCTTGCGGACACTTGGTGACACCACAGCAGCAGTTTGGAGGCATTTAGTGTTTTTAGCTTATGAAGAATCTGGTCGCCAGTTACTTCAATTGTATTTGATTTGGCTTCAACACTGTTTGTTGACTCAAACACTTCACCCCCCTCCATCATAGTGCTGAGTAGATGATGTGGGAATTTTCATTCTTCAGTGGTTTTTGTTGTATTTAAGAAATATGGTCAGGGTTAAATCTTTTATCTCACACAGACCTGACAAAATAATTCACGCCCTCATTTCCTCTCACTGTTACTTCCTTTATGTTGTCTGCATTGTTTATTCTGTAAGATAAAAGAAATTAAGTAATCAGGTAGATTACAACCAGGCTTATTCATAAATGGTTCATAAAGCTTTTAGTGATTCCACTTGTTTTCTCTTGCTGACAAAGGTACGGTCACTTCTCTGGGATCAACAGAAAAGTGCAGCTAACTTACCTGCCCCATGGGCAGCCCAAAACCTCCAGTGAGGAAGAAGGTAGGAAAATGCAAACACATCTTTTCACCTTATACTTAAAGTTGAAGTGAAGCGACTATGAAGTGGCTTCGTGTGGATTTGTTTTGCAGACACACGTAAGGAAGGTCCGTCTCTGTTGCTGGTGCTGAAGTGGGGGGGTGAGCTGACTCCTGCTGGCAGAGTTCAGGCTGAGGAGCTGGGAAGAGCCTTCCGCTGTATGTACCCCGGAGGACAAGGTCAGACGACACAGTTTTCACTCTGAAACAACATCATGTTGGATCCCTCCTTCAAATTACTGCCACCAGCCACTCATGTCATGTTGATGGATTAATTTATTTAAAGATGTGTATCTGAGCACCCTGTAGGAAATGGAAAAACAAACTAAGAGTCTTCTTTAAGACACTTTACATTTCTCATTTTACTGAGCAGACACTGATGCATATAACTTCAGAGTGAGAGTCCAGAAGGTTTCTGAGAAGGATTCTGTGTCATGCACATAAATAAATATTGTGTAAAATGTATATTTAAAGTATAAAACTGTAATAATAATAATACTACAGTAACTTTCTTTTTTATAAAACAACTCAAATCCTTTGCCACAGCTGATCTTTGCTGTGTTTTACTGTGTCAGCTGATGACTTTGATGAACTCGCTGATGTTTGACACAGAAAGATTGTTGAGGCTCTTTTCCAGAGAACTTGAGATGTAAACAAAGAAAACAAAGCTGACACTCTTCAATGAGACAGAACAAATAGTCACATGACGTCCAGAGGGGGGCACACAGCTGAGCTACAGACACCTCAGATGCTTCTGGGTCAAAGTGTGAAGTCCAGGCCAACACATTCGTTTTCTTAAAGACCAGATGTTGGAGGAAAACAATGGAAAAGAAGTCGTCAGACTTTGTGTGGTTATCTGCAGTGTAGAGTTTAATCATCAAATAGTCATTAATTCTTAATCAAACCCACACAAGGAGTTTTTAACTGCTTATGAAACAATCTTATTTTAATATTGCTGCATCTATTGGACCTATCACAGCTAATGAGAAAATCTTGGATAAATCCTCAATGTCTGGGGGGGGGGTGGATTTGTTGTCCCTGTATGAATATTTAATACTTCAAGTTGAATCAGTTCTTACACAAGATTGTCTTTACTGTTCATATTTGATCTTTTATATTCATACGTACGAGTATTTTGATCTTTGAACCGTAACTGACGCAGTTTCATGTAAGTATCGTTGGAGTAAAATCAATCTAAACAGAGCTGCAGTGTCTCTGTGTTGTTCTGAACTTTTTCACTCCTTTCAAAGTAAATGCACATCCTGTCTGGACGGAAGTTTTTATGACAGAGGCGCCAAAATCAACCAAAATGAGAAGTTCCTTGTAGGAGCTTTAATTTCTAGTTATTACTCTCCAAAATGTCCCTTTGTCCAGATACATCTACCTGCAGAGTTAGAGTGAACTTGAAACCAGAACGTTAGTTGTGTTCACGCTCTAATGTTGTACTGTGCTCTTGTAGGAGACTACGCTGGATTCCCTGGCTGTGGGTTACTGCGGCTGCACAGCACCTACAGACATGACCTGAAGATTTACGCGTCTGATGAAGGAAGGGTGCAGATGACGGCCGCAGCTTTCGCTAAGGTGTGCAGGAGAGGACAGTTCTTCCATAACGACAGAATCCGACCTATTCTTAGAAAACTTCAATTACTGTCATTGATCACAAGGTCACACGTCACAAAACATCTTGGTGTTTTAAACAGCACACGTTAGTCATCGTGTGTGTGTGTCTGTGTGTGTGTGTGTGTGTGTGTCTGTGTGCGTGTGCGTGTGTAGGGTTTGCTGGCACTGGAGGGTGAGCTGACGCCGATCCTGGTGCAGATGGTGAAGAGTGCCAACATGAACGGGCTGCTGGACAACGACAGCGACTCGCTGAGCAGCTGCCAGCACCGGGTCAAGGCCAGACTCCACGAGATTCTCCAGAAGGACAGGGACTTCATCGATGAGGACTACGATAGGGTGATTAGTAAACACGTTTACCACTGAGATCTGAGTTTGTACAGATTGATTATCAAGCTACATCCTTTTCCTGTTTCTTTATTTCAGAGGAACCAAACAGATGTTAAAACATGTTTCTCTTGTTTTATGTATTTGACTGCTCAGTTCACACTACACAATCTTTCCAAAAAAGATCTGAGCTAATTCAGCGTTGGATCGGCTTTCACCAATCGCCTCATGTGAACTCTTCAAATGTGCAAGAGTCTCGCTGACACGTGGCCTCCGACCACATGTCGAGCAGCCAAATATTCAAAAGGATCTGTGGCCAGGCAGTCGTGAACTGTGAACTCACAATGACTGCGCGCCTCCTCATCATAAGGAGTTGTGTACTATGAACTGCACAGCAAAAACTGTGTTGTCAGACCTTTGCAATAACAACCACTGATGCAAAGTTTTCTTGAGGTCCTTGTCCTGTGACTGCTCACAGGTCAGTTCTGATCTAACTTACTTCTCTGTAGCTTCAGCTACTTTACAGAAGGTTTCCCACAGTGATTGTAGGACTGAGAGGATGATATGTAGAGACAGGTTGTTCATGTTAACCTGGGAACATGTCTGTGCTCATATCTTCTGTGATCATTCAGAAGATTATGAACCTGTCATGAGAGGATTTTATTTTCTTCAGCTAACTGTAGAGCTGAATTATATTTCATCATGTTTCTGTCATAGGTTTTTCCGGCGACGTTCATCTGTTCGACGTAACCGGCTTCTTTATTTTACTGCTTTGTCATTTTCCTCTCTCCTTTTGTGGGACAGCTGGCGCCGAACTGTAGTGCGTCTTTGGTGAATTCCATGAAGATCGTCCAGAACCCGGTGGCCACATGTGACCAGGTCTACGCCCTCATTCAGAATCTCACTTCTCAGATCCGCAAAAGAATGGAGGACCCCAAGTCAGCAGGTGAGTAAAAGTCTTCCTGGAGGGAGGTCGGGGTTTGAGGGTTTTTGTTATTGACCTGCAGCAATTTCACTGCGAGCTGCTTGCATTGAAAACAATACCAAACTACTGATTGAGAGCAAATGTTGGTTTTGTTTCTCCGACCACCAGCAGCATAATATCCTCTTCTCCTCATCTTCAACTGATCTTCCTCAGACCTGCAGCTTTACCACAGTGAGACACTGGAGCTGATGCTGCAGCGCTGGTCCAAACTCGAGAGAGACTTCCGCATGAAGAACGGCCGCTACGACATCAGTAAAATCCCAGACATTTATGACTGTGTAAAGTATGACGTTATCCACAACGCCACTCTGGGCCTGGAGGACACGCTGGAGCTGTTCCGACTGTCTCGAGCTTTGGCCGACATCGTCATCCCACAGGTGAGAGCGGAGGACGCAGAGGACATGTGTCCCCACTGGACGACCGCAAAGAAACATTCTTTTGAGCTTTTTCTGTCTACGGTCATTTTTGTATGCTTAGATTTTTTTAAATAATCCCAGATGAGTTTAGATGACAAGAAGTAATGTCACCAAGTGTAATAATTTACTAACTCAAATTCTGCACAAAACTTTGCAAATAAATTATGTTTATTTCAAAGTCGGTTGCTCCACATTTAAAGGTCAAAATAACGAGAGCTGTCTGAAAGAGCAAGAACCACGTTGAAAACAGAAAAAAGAAAAGTGAAGAAGTGTTTTTCTCTTCACATTAAAATGAAGTTCTTTGATAATTAACCTCAATCAATGGGTGGTGATACAAAGTGTGGTTCAGGAGATTTGATGTAGTTTAAGCTTTTAATAATATGAAGTGAATCAAGAAACTAGTTTCAGAGGTTTCACCTTGTTGTACTTGTTCCATTGGTTTTTTTCTTCTCTTTTTTAGGAATATGGCATAAATAAAGTGGAGAAATTGGACATAGCGTACGCCTACTGCCTCCCACTGGTCAGGAAGATTCAGCTCGACCTGCAGAGGACCCACGAGGACGAGTCTGTCAACAAACTACATCCTCTGTGAGTCTGTGAACCAAAGAGTACTTTACATTTACTCCAAGGTACAAGAGGTGCAGTAATCTATATATTTAGTAGTAGTATTAGTCCAGTAATGCCTGGAGGGGCTGGGCAAATCAATGTACTTCAGAGCAGCGCCTCAGTTTAATAAGATTTCTCCATTTGAAGAAGAAAACCGTAAAGTGTGGATGTTAGTACATTGGCCGGTCTACCTGGTGAAGTATCCGACCGCTGCAGCTCCTCCAGAACGCTGCAGCTCGACTGGTCTTCAACCTCAGTTCACTCAGCTCCTCCGCTCCACTGGTATCAGTGGCTGCCCGCTTCAAGACACGAGTACTTGTACTGTGAACCTTGAACCCTGGCTCCTACTCATTACAAAGTCCTTGAGGCAAAGTTGTGATTTGTTAAACTGACTTGAGTGGCATGTTCACAGGTACTCTCGCGGAGTGATGTCACCTGGGCGCCATGTCAGGACACGTTTGTATTTCACCAGTGAAAGTCACGTCCACTCTCTGCTCAGCATTTTCCGCTACGGTGGCCTTCTTGATGTAAGCAACTGAACGTCCATCTATGGAGTGAGTGTGTCTCTGATGAGGGTGGAGCTGATTTTCTTCTGTCTCTCTGTCTCTGTCAGGAGGAGAAGGACCAGCAGTGGAAGCGTGCCATGGACTACCTCAGTGCTGTCTCTGAGCTCAACTACATGACTCAGATTGTCATCATGTTGTATGAGGACAACAATAAGGTAGATTTGGTCTGTTTCTTTACTACATGTAGTTCATAGTACATGATCATGACTCTGTGTAGGTACACACTTGTATTTATAGAGGTTTATACTTGTATACTTACACCTCTCGTTCTTCAGTGTGTAAATATAACACCTCAACAAGTTCCTTCTATAGACTTAAACCTAGATTTTAGGTTTGGACCGAGGATACTTTTGAGATGCCTGTTGAAATATGTGCACTTTACCAACCATTTCAAACTGAAAGTAACAAAAGTTGACCCTCTTAAAAAGGAGAAGAATAAAACCCATCCTGTAATAGAGCCGTCATCATGTGATCAAGTGAAATGTTCTTCACGTCAGTCAAGACCAGATTCGAATCAGGTTCCCACGCGTTGTCATCTCATGGCCACAAATTAATAATTCGTTGCTATGACTTATTTTTACCAGGAGGATCCGTAGTTTAAAGAGGATTATGACTTTTTTTGTGTGTTTCTGAAAGTAAAGTAAAATACAAAAATAACTTCACTATCATATTGGAAACAGTGAGGACAACTTTGAACTTTATGTCAGTTACATCTCTGTGGCTCTCTGTAAAGGACCTGACCTCTGAGGAACGTTTCCACGTTGAGCTTCACTTCAGCCCGGGTGTCAAAGGCGTGGAGGAGGAGGAGAACGCGCCCACCGGCTTCGGCTTTAGACCCGCTTCTGCAGAGGTAGCACGGCAGGTAGACTCACATCCAAACATTTCGTCTGCAGCGTAGTTCTGCAGAGAGCAGCATGTGTATTCTCTCTCTCTGCTCATTCAGAACGGCCAGAAGCAGCCCGACCCCGGCAGCCTGGAGGACCTCTCCCGAGACGAGACGGACCGTGCTGTGCCACTGTCTGAGCCAATCACCATTCAGAGAAGGTCCCCACTAATACGCAATCACAAGACGGGATCCATGGAGGTGAGATCAAGAGACTAGATGCTGGAAATAATGAAAAAGACTTGACACTAGAATCTGGTTCCTGAATCAGTTTCAAAGATTCTTTCATGTTAGAAACATCACTGTCCATCATTAGACCAATAAACACAAACCTATTAATACATTCACTGCAAATAAAGATGGACGACATGACCTGTCATCTGGATCGCCCCCTGGTGGCTGGCTGCATCATGAACCTCATCCTTGATGGCAGATGTGACCAAACTAAGTGTTGATGTTTCCGGTCAGTTTAGTTTTAATTAATAATTTGATGATATAAAAACAGGTTGAGACGTCATGATTGACAGCTGAGACTGACTTATAATTGGTTGAGCACATTTGTGGGCGGGACGTCGATACCACGGCTTCACTCCACGATCACTACTGCAAAGACTCGGACTGCAAATGATGTCACCGCCAGAAGGGGGCAGCCTTCATATCTGAGCTATATTAGCTTCATCTTGGTCCAACTGTAGGAAGTGTTGACGTGTTGTATGTACAGTCTCAGGTTTGATTGAGCCACAGCTTCTCTTCTCTGAATTTGACCTCTCTTGTTATAAGTCTTATTTCATGTAAACCAGCATAAACATCCAAATCTACAGTACCTACCTCTCCCTGATTGTGTGTGTGTGTGTGTGTGTGTGTGTGTGTGTGTCCTCGTGTTCCTGTTCCATCAGGTCCTGTCGGAGACATCGTCCTCCAAAGTGGGCAGTTACCGCCTCTTCTCCTTCTGCTCTCGTCAGTCCCCTGAGATGAAACAAAGTGGATTAGGTAGGTACCATCGTGCCTTGTCGCCGTGGCAACTGCTTGTATAGATGACAGTGTGAAATGTGTGCAGGTTTCATGACATGACTTTGGTCCGACAGGAACAGTTAATGGAAATAAAACACTCTGTACACGTTGGTGTAAAACATTAAGGCAGCAGGGTCTTGCATCTTTTCCCCAGTTGAAGATTTGAATGTGGTGCGTTCACTTGTGTTTGAAGAAAACTAGTTTCCGAGGTCAATGGAAATGAGTCATGATAAAATGGAGGCTACACTTTTGTTACGTGATTTAAATCATGAGAATCGAGGATTAGGAAAATGGTCCCAACACAGTTTTGCATCAAAAATCAACTGTGCAGATTTTCTCCTGTAATTCTGATGAAAATCATCAGATATTTGTGTTCAGATGCTGAAGCTTCCATTCGATTGAGAATCAAAGTGTTAACCTTCGGCACAGATTAACATTTCCTCCTCTCTCCATTGCAGTAAGCCTCGACCCTTTCCCTCTTCAGCCTGATAGAACGACTCTGCAGCTGTTAAACTCTGACGCTGTTAAAAGAAAAATCCGCCCCAGGTTTCACATCTGTCACTTTTGTTTGTTGTCGTGAGATCAAAACATCACAGGCCTCCAGAAGCCTGGTCACTGAACTGAGATCAGAAACATCTGGATCTGCACCAAAGCTTTTCATAGAAAGAGAGAGATCTCTCTCCATACGTCTGAATTTTATTCATATACAACATTGCATCATCAAATCTCACAATGGTACAGAAAGTGGGGGAACATCCTGGATTCAGGAAGTTCTTCTTTGGCTCATCCTCCAAACTCTGATGACCAACAAACCGCAACGAAAACACAACCTCCTTGAGATAAACATCAAAATTACAGTCCAGTCTACTTTATTTTGAAATCACCATTTCCCAGTGAGGTGTCATACTTGAGGAAAGTCAGTGAAAAGTCACCTGACAGTTTCCTCTCGACTGGATTTTTCTCTTTCTCTCTTCTTTTCTCTGGACAAGCTGATGAAGAGAACGATGGGAGGTCCGATGTGTTGAATGTGTTTCGGGGTGGATTTTTCCTTTTAGCCTCGTTTCCTGACTAAGTGATTTAACTTGAAACTTGTGAAGTAGATGTTGGTATGAGTTGCATGGTCTCTTCTGTCTCTTCTGTCTCTTCTGTCCCTTCTGTCCCTGTGTCTTTCTTCTTCTGTCTCTTTTCTGTCTTTCTCTGCTCAGTTGATTTGAGTAACAGCATGTTTATGTAGCGGTGACTAACCCCGCCCCCCCCCGCAGGCTCTCAGTGCGCCGGCCTCTTCAGCACCACTGTCCTAGGTGGGTCCTCTAGCGCCCCTAACCTGCAGGACTACGCACGCGCACACCGCAAAAAATTCTCCAGCGGCAGTCTGTCCTACAAAGACGGTACGTGTTTGAGACCGTGCTCCTTCACAAACCTGCACAGAGCAACAGCAGATCAGTGTCCTACACATTCCCTCCTTAAGTCCTAAGATACTACAAATATAAAGTACTCACGAGCAAAGAGCCTGTGAGGGAGCAAACAACACATGAGGTAGAAATGTTAAGTCGAGCCTGACAGATTTATCCTAAACTTTCTTTCACAGAACAAACATTGCGGAAGTGCTTTCATGTTTATACTTAAGAGTCTATTTTCTTTTTTTATTTCTGTTGTCTTTCATAGTTATTTATCATAAAGTTTATGGTCAAACTGTAAAATATCAAACCTCAGTTACATCTTTCTTAACAAGATCTTAGGAATCACAGCCAACGTTTTAAAAATATATCGATCTGCCGATACCTCGATCGTGAAAGTTTGTACCTCTTAATGTGAGTCTGGTCGGGCTCTAGTATGAAAAGCAGTTGATCACAGTAGTAAAGGCTGTAGAACATATAAGTATCTCTAATATTATATATTATTAAAACTATAGTATTTTATAGTCTTTAAATCTTAAATCTGTGTTTAAATATTCTGTGTACTTTTAGGCTCCATATTCATTCTGGATTTTTCCATCGTTTCCCTCCACATCACTTTGAGTTCATTCTCGTTTTTCCCGTAGCGGTCACATGCTGCCTCGTGCCCAATGAACCCTTCAGAACTGACTTTGAGTTTAATCAACAGATTAAGTGTGCAGTGTTGTCAGCCTGGAGATTTTTCAGTTTGTTAGTTGGAGATGTTAAAAGTTGTCTGATTTATTTTTCCATTCGGAAATGCATGAATGAATCTACAGTCCATCAGTACGTGTCCATTCACAGCCGCTCATTCTCCAAACCATCATCGTGGTGTGTGATGTTTTTCTTTCATGCTCCATGAGTCTGTTCAGTCTGCGGACAAAGGTGATAATCTGCCTTGAAATACTCATTCTTCACTGTTTCACTTTTGTTTGATATGATTGGAAGCTCCGTCTGTAACTGTGCACAAATATTATTTGTGAAAAGAAAATCTAAATGATGAAATATTGACTTCAGGGTTTAATGACTCATCAAAACGCAGTCAGTGGTTCTTGGCCATGATTGTGTGGCTGAGTGTAAAGTGTGTTGTCATGTGGTCCAGTAGGTGTCAGTGTGGTCTCATACAGACTCGGTCCTCACTGTTGGTCTTTGTCATCCATCTTGTTTCACCTCATTCTCACAATCACAGGAAGCTTTGTGTTTTCGATGCATCGGTGCACGATGCTCGTCTGAGCACAGCGTCGGCCTCTTGTTTTATTTTCCTTCATGCTGAAGCTTCTTCAGGTTCACCAGTTGTTTTTTCCATTGTTGTCTTTGTGTCAGAAGCCCCAGCTTTATTTCACCCTTCAGTTGGAGTTGTTATTTAGCTGATCACTTTAGATCTCAGGAAGGAGAAGCAAAGACATTTGATATGAGTCCTGGGCACTTTTCTGACTTGTCAGTGTCCTCTCCACCTGTAGTGAACACTATTAACACGATTTAATGTTTCATCCTCCGTCACACATCTTCACAGTCCTGACAACAGAAAGTTCATTCTTAGAAGCTGTTGGTTGATTCCTCCACACCTGCGTCCACATTAGAAAAGAACAGGGAAATAAAAAGACATGATTATTCAAGTTGCTGTGGCTCATAGAATTTTTTTTTTTATTTCCTCAGAGTTGTTGTCTATGCCGGCAGTAAAACGATTTTCTGTGTCGTTTGCAAAGTATCCGACTAATGGTACGTCTGCTTCTTTCAAGTATTTTTCCACTTCACCTCCCTTTGTCTTGCATGTCTTCAGAATTCTGTTTTTGACCTGTTTTTTTTTCACATGGCCCTCCAGCATACCAGGTTTCCATTTTATAAATTTTTCTAATTTGTAGTTATTTTTGTTTACCCATTGGCTTTGGACTTTCCTAACACTACCTGACATTCTCTGTCTAACCAGGGTTCCCACAGGTCATTACATTAGTCAGATGTCATTTAGAGACAGAATGTCAGTGACTTTAACAAGGACACAAACTATAACGTCTTCACACGGCTTCTTAAACTTGTAAGGAACAGCACTAGATATATAATAAGAGAATTGTTTCAAGTTAAAAGTCTTTTTTTACGTCTTCACGTTGTCTCTTTCACTCCTGGATGATTAATGAATATAATTTAAATCATCTCATCCCGTCTTTATACAGTAGATCATAGTTAAATTTACTGCATACCACTTACATTTACACTTACATACTCTTGCCTTTTTATTCTATTTGTTCCAGCCCATTGTGCTCTTTCTTCAATAGTATTTGAAGTGTCAGGAAGTTTGAACGTTTCCTGCAGTCGTTCAGATGATGACGCTCGTAGGTTCATTGTTTATGTGCACTGAAGTCTTCAGGTTACTCTTGGCTCTGTGCACTAACGTGAGGAATGATTCTAGAAGCAGATTAGAGACGTGATATCGTCATTCAGCTGCTCAACAGTCACTGCCCCTGGGACGTAACCTCTCACAGGCAGCTGTGTGTATTTACACAGTTTAGAATATTGTGTAGACAAAACGAAAACATACTTTTCTTTCACGATATTAGAAACATTAGAAAGTGAAGTACCTATGTCCAGCAGGACCGTTAATTAATACGATTAAAAAGCTCTACTGTTCTTCTGAGGGCCCTCGTCACTGAACTACACTGAATAAACTGCAAGACAGATCGTATAGATTCTGTCAACATCTGGAAATATCAAGGTCGAGTTTAAAAGAGCAAATCATTGAAAATCAATCAATCAAACTGTATTTGTAAAGCCCATATTCACAAATCACAGTCTGTCTCATAGGGTTTTAAAAACAACCGTATGTTAAAGACCCAACCCAGAAGCAGAGAGAATGATTTCCACAAACGTTTGGAACGTTTCAGGCAGTAGTGCGAGTTCTGAACTCTGACTCCAGGATATTTTTACGGATGTTTTTAAATCTAGAAGTAGTTATTTCTTCTGTTGTACTGTTTTACCCTCGTATGGACACAATGTGGTTCAAACCCACAGTCAAGAATAATACACATCATTTTTTGACCTAAGTCTGAATTCTAGAAACCGGTTGTTGATCGTCTTCTCACTCACTTGAATTTAAAACACTGGTGACAGAGATACTCAAATTCCAGCTGTAATATTATCCTGGTTGTAGCTGGAACGCCTTCACCTGGGCCTTGTGTTTTCTTGGTATGTTCCGTGAAGTTTCCAACAGAACAGGGATTGATAGAGACATTAACATTAGTCAACTTTGAAGACACTGAATCAGGGAGATCAGGATCAGGACATTTAACAGATTTGAAAATGAAGCAACGGCTGGCTAGGCTAGGCTAACAAAGTGTACCAACTCGCCTGTAACTTACTCCAGATTCATCCCATCGAGCTCAACAACACTGATTAAAAAACGCTGGGCCAGTTGAAAATGATTTCTGAAGGTCAACATGGAAAAATGTTTGGAGACTTGCAAGAGACAAAGAAGGTTGAGAAGAGAAGCAGCAGAGTCTGAGAGGTGCTGATGCTTGTTCACCTGTAAAAACACTGAAGCGACATTAGAAACGTGACTCGTGTCTTTTATCAGATTCAAATTATTCCACAACCTCATTCTGCTTCTTCACGGAGACAAAAATCTTTGAGTGTTTTTATTCAGCACACGTGACCCCGGGCGTCTCGCTGCGGATCATCACAGTAAACAGATGCTTCATGTTTCCCACACTGTTGAACAGACTGAGCCTCAGGTGGGAACCCTGTTAACCATCCTGCATACGACCGGTCACCATCATCACCCTGTGTGTGTGTGTGTGTGTGTGTGTGTGTGTGTGTGTGTGTGTGTGTGTGTGTGTGTGTGTGTGTGTGTGTGTGTGTGTGTGTGTGTGTGTAACCCTTCTCCTGTGTCCTCTGACCTCAGCTTCATGATCACTGAGTCTAACTTGGATCTCTCGGTGATAAAACGATATCGATAACTATCGTGATGTAACGTTTACACTCGCTAACTCTCACAGTCGCTGTAACTCATCCATGTGTTGACAGACAACATGGACAGCCAATGAGAATAGCCCCAAACCAATCATGTGGCTGGAATAGAGTTCCGCTTACATCAAGTTAGGTTGAGGCACACGGCAGAGTGTAGGAGGAGTTAATGTGTAGGAGGAGTTAATGTGTAGGAGGAGTTCATGTCTGGGCTCCTGCACCGAGGACGACTCAGTGACTGAACATGAAGACGACCTCAGAGGAGCAGCATCACTGCTGACCAGCCGACTCATGAGCCTCACTGCAGCGGCGCTGACTTGAATTATTTCACGATATTTATCGATCTCGACTGATGTGAACAAAACGATGGTGATAGGTTGTTTTTCCGTATCGCCCTTATTCTTCCGATCCTTCTGGATCTCTATTTTGTTATTACATGAGCTGGCTCTGTGGATGAAGGGATGAATGGTGATCAGTTCTCAGTGATGAACTGGTGAAGGGTTAAATCTTTGGTCATCCTCTCATCGGTCTGTTTGAACTCATCAACACTCTCATGGTGTTTGGTGTTTTCAGTGCACAGATGTGGTTGAGTGTTTTCAGGATTCACAAATATTCAAATGTTAATTTTGAAGTATGTTGGTTATGATTGTGGCTGTGAGTGAGTGTTTACAGATCTGTTCTTCTTCTGTCCTTCCAGTGTCGGAAAGAAACGACTGGTTTTGGTTTAAAATGATTAAATTGATCAAGAAGTGGTCAGTGTGGATTTTATCAATCATCTCATGTCTCTGCTTCTGGATTGAAAAGCAAAGTTGAAAAGCTTTGTGTCTCGTTGGTCTTGGTTTAATTGGCTTTGTTACAGTTTCAGCAGCAGTCAGATCTCAGAGTTCATCTTCCGGTTGATAATATTAATGAGTGTCGTGACAGGAAAATGTTTTCACGTTCTAATGTTCAGAATCACGTTCCTCAGACTGTCCATCGCTGCAGCTCCTCTCTTCAGCCTCTGTCTCAGTCTTGGTTTGAGCTCCTGTCTCTTTAAGCCCCCCCCCCTCCTGATTGGTAGCAGGATGTTGTACGATCACCTGGTTTGGTAGCGAGTGTGCAAGTTTGCTAAGTTTGTGTTATTCTAATGTGTGGTATCGTGATGTCACAGTGATGTCACAGTGATGTCACAGTGATGTCACGGTGATGTCACGGTGATGCAAAACAATTGTCAGGGATTTCTGTGATGGAGAAGGAGCTCCTGTGATCACAGAATATCTATCTGCAGGATTTTAACTTTATCACACGCTGGAGGAAAGAAACACATCACGTGTCTTCTTTAAAATCATACATGTAGCTCATCAGACACACACACACATCACGTGTCTTCTTTAAAATCATACATGTAGCTCATCAGACACACACACACATCACGTGTCTTCTTTAAAATCATACATGTAGCTCATCAGACACACACACACATCACGTGTCTTCTTTAAAATCATACATGTAGCTCATCAGACACACACACACATCACGTGTCTTCTTTAAAATCATACATGTAGCTCATCAGACACACACACACATCACGTGTCTTCTTTAAAATCATACATGTAGCTCATCAGACACACACTACATGCTTTTGTGTGACATGTATCATTTACCACAGGAACACGAGACGACACATCCACCATTGCAGTGGCTCCACCTCTCTGGTGCACTGCGACAGGTACGACGCCTCCACTGACGCACCTCTGTGTCCAGCTGCAGCTTTATAGTGTAAGCGGTGACATCAGTGGTCCGATCACTTAGTTCACGTGGACGCCAGATTTATCTCTATATGCATTAATACCTTATATGATGCATATCTGTTCCTCTGTGGCTGCTCACTGCTTCCTGGTAATGTCTCACTTGCTCCTGTGTGGTTTTCATCATGAATTGGATCAATGTCGTTCTGAATAGTTTCCAGTTGTGAAAGTGACGTTGATGCTGCAGAGGAGCAACGTGTTTTTATTTTCAGCCTCTTGTTTGAGCTTCAGTTAAGAGCTGGAAGTTTTTTTATCAGGAAACTGCTTGAGATGATTTTGTTGCTTTTTCTGATCTTTGGCTGTTTGGCAGCTGAGATAAGCTGTTGGCTGCGACTTTGGTTTCCAGCAGTAAACAACCTTTAAACACACACTCACACACACACACACACACACACACACACACACACACACACACACACACACACACACACACACACACACGCACACACTGCACTTCTGCCTCTTTCCTCTTTGCTGTTCCTCTCGCTCTCATCTGTATCATCCTCGCTCCTTCCCCTCGTCCCTTCTTCTCAGCTCATATCCTATCATTTCATGTCTTTTGTACTGCTCCTCCTCCTCCTCCTGCTCCTCCACTGCTCTGTCCTTCCTCGCTCTCCCTCTTCTTCCTCAGAGCCCTTTGAGGAGCACCATGTGGCCCAGTTATTGAGGCCTTTCTTCACCGACCCCAGCTTGGGCCGCCACCTCTCTCTGGACGGGGCGCTGGCCCACCACCTCCACCAGTGCTCCTACCACCTCCGCCTCTTCAGAAACTGGCTCATCTCCGGCCAGGACCCCCTAGAGTACCTCTACGGTCAGCCCCTGGCCCCGCCCTCCACACCCCCAGCCTCACGCCCTGTCCAACCACTGCTCACGGTTTAGTTGGGACTGTGCTCGTTCTTTGGTTGACTCATGCTTTGCTCTTGGTGTTTCTGCATGCTTGCCTGTGTCTGTGCTCATGCAGATTGCAAGCTGGAGTGGTGTGAGCTGTTCAACTCTGTATCCTCCCCCTCTGCAGCAGCTCCAACAATCTGAAGGCCCCATCTTCTAATTCTTTGTTGTCTCTTTTAGGAACATAATCATATTTCCACTATGGAGATAAAACAAATCTAAATAAGGATTTCCCTCAGATGATTCTTTATTGTCTCAGACTAAGTCAACTAATAAATAATCACATTTGAAGATTTTAGATCACAGGTCCTCAAATAATTGTTTCAGACGTTGTTTGAGCTCCAATCCAGAGTTTTTATGGTTAAAACCCTTTTTTCAAACTATTTTCTGATTTGATTTGATTTTTTGAGGCATTTTATAAAGACGATGCTCAAAACTGAAACTACCATGGTTCAGATTTAGAATAAAAAATCTAACTAAACAAGATCCTGAAGCTTTTAATCAATCTATCACATTTGATTTGTCTCATATCCAGTTTGTCTCATGTCCAGTTTGTCTCATGTCCAGTTTGTCTCATGTCCAGTTTGTCTCATCGATGTTAACAAGCAGCATCATCCTCTGTTCTTAACTCAACCAGAGACACTTTCTGAGCAGTAACTGAAGCTCAGAGTCACATGTGAGGATCTGTCTCCAACACCTTGTCCACTTACCAGAACTTTAATATACGTCAATGTCCAGTTGTCTTGGCGGAATTAAAACTATGTCCAGAGTCAAACAGCAGCACACATCATTTCTATGTTCACAGTTGGCGTGAGGTTGAAATGACTGTTTATCGTGGTTGTGTAATTATCACAGCAGATGGAACACATTAACATGGAAGCAGAGTTTTTACGCTCACCAACAACCCTGACACAAAAGAGTTCCGTTTTTTGATTCCAGCTCGGGGACGTGCTCGTGAGGGCGACTTTCAGAGGTTCGGTGAATTTTGAAATGAGGCTTTTATCGTAGAACGTGTTTGAAAGATGTAATAACGTGTTCAGACAGTAAACATGTACATTACATGATTTGCACCTTCGTTCACACACCGATCTTAAAGCTACTGAACGGTGTCATGTGTGCAGTGCGTTGCATGTGACATCAATATTTAATGTTTAAGTGACGTTAACACGCCCCCCCCCCCCCCGTTAACACCCCATAGAGCTGGTGTTAATCCACATCACGTTCAGCTGCTTTTACAATTAGCTGCAGTGTTTGAGTTTGAATGTCACTGTCCCTCCTTCCTGATCTTAACCAGCATGTGACTCCTGCCTGTTTTCTGTACTTGTGGAGACGTCGGTGCAGATGAACACTGTAAAAAAAAAAAATCCTCTGAGGAGTTTTTTGAACAGACGAGCTGTGGTTTGACGCTTTGTGACTGAACGGCTCTGGTGACATGTGGCTTGGTTGTGAACTAACGTGGATGAACTGATGACCTTGATGTTGCTGGTGGAGCCGCTGTGGTTCGTCGAGTCGGTCCGAAAAGTTGGACATCATTGTTTTTGAGACCTGCCTGCTTTTGCAAATGGAGCCAGATGTTTGGGACATGTAGATGTGTTACTGGATATGGTGTCATGCTGTCTTGGCGTTAAGCATGGTTTTTGCTTTTTGCCTGCGTGGAAACGAACCGTTGAGGCTGGCAGGAGTTGACAGCTGGCCGGGCAGCGTGTTGAGGTGTAGTTTATGGATGGTGTCGGTGCAGTGGTGTCAGCTGAAGTGGTTCTGCCTGCTCCTCTTCCTGAGTGTTGGTGTAGCTGAGGGCTGATGTGCCTGCGGGCGTCGTGTCTCTACTCTGCCACAGGCTTTGAAGGCTGCTCCATGGTGCCCTCCATCTACCCTCTGGAAACGCTGCACAACTCACTGTCGCTGAAACAGGTCAACGAGTTCCTCACCGGAGTGTGTGAGAGTGCCGGGGACCCACACACCAGGACTACCAGAGGTTAGAGAACACATTTCACGTTACCTTTTAAAAACAGTATAATGGTCACTGCTTATTGTCCCGTGTGTCTCCCTGCAGCTCTGTCAGCCATGTTCGACACACACAACCAGCCTTCAGTGGACTCGTACATCCCTCAGAGAGTCCTGTCTTCTTCCATCTCCCTCAGATCTCGCTCTGACAGACCTCCTTGGTGTGAGTATCGCAGCAGCTCCTCGTTTGACGTTTCTAGGTTGTCCTTGTTCACCTGTCTCAGTTTCAGTCGTCTGTGGATTATTTGTGGAATTCAAAGTCGCCCGTTACAGCCTGTTTTAGAAGGTGCTCACGGTTTTATCTCTGTCATCTGTGGAACCCAGTGAACCCACACTCAACACTTCTCTTGCAGATGAAACCGTAGTAATTGTTAAGTCTTTGTGTTATTTGTTAAATAATAAGAGAAGTCTTCAGTGATATTTTCTTGTTCATGTTCTCTCTCTCTGTGTGTGTTTGTTTTGTGTCCGTGCAGACAGCAGCGGTCCGTCCAGCACAGTGTCCAGCGCTGGGCCGTCCTCTCCCACCACAGCTGACACTTCCCCACGCTTCAGTTTCAGCGATAAGATCTCCCTCACCTCTCAGAGCAGTGAGGAAATTCACTCATCTCAAAACATTTCCTCTCAGCCAGCGCCTCTCATCGGGTCACAGGTCCTCGACCCAGCTGGCCCTGCGGCCTCCAGCCCCGCCGAAGTCCCACTGACTCCAAACAACTCACCAGAGGATGCTGACCTCACTGGTCACCAGTCAGATAATGCTGAGCCCGAGCAGGACGGACCAGACGTGGCCTCTGCCGCAGTGGAACTATCGGATCCTGACCTGAGGCCGGCCTGCTCTGCGTTGGCTGAGCTGGCTCTGGGTCGGATGGAGGGTTACTGCCTCCCCAGCTCTCTGCCTGTGCTTCTGGAGCTCAGAGAGAGCAGCAGTGAGGCGGGCTCCAGCTCCCAGACACCTCAGTCTCCTGAGGGGCCTGATGAGTTCTTTGACACCCAGGAGTCCATGGAGCTGTGGATGGACAGTCCAGAGAGCCTCCCCCAGCCTGAGACGCCTCTGGAGGGTGGAGCCACTCACCCAGCTGAGCTGTAGAGCGTCTGTCTAACGTGGCTGAATCTGCAGCTCTACATCCTTGTTGTCAATCATTATCTAACCAGGCCTCCGCTCTGCTCGAGGACTGAGTTGAGCTGTGTCCTGTGTTGGAGAATCATAAGATGATGTCGTATCGTTGCCTTTCCTCCGGCTCAGTCCGTCTGTGTCGGTCTTAAAGGTGAAGCTGTGTCGTAAAGCTCAACTTACACAACTCATATAAAACTCTCTCTCCTTAAAGCTGCATTAATCAATATTTGGCCACGAGGGGGCAGACAAACTGACCCACACCCTCAAATCTGTCTGAGTGATGTTCATCATCCACCTGATGAACGTGAATCCAGTGTGTTTTCAGCCTGAAGCTGTTTCCTCCTCTGTTCTCCGGCTCCTGGCCGATGTCTGATAGTTCGAGCAGGTCGTGCTCAGAATCCTTTTGTGTTACCACATGTGATCAGTTGATTGTGACTCTAAATATATTGATTAATGGAGCTTTAGATGGTGTGAACTCTCCGCTCTCTTACCTTCAGCTGCAGTAGTGAAGTTATAGCCTTGGTATCAGATCAGCAGCTTCACCTTATCGTCAAAACATGAGCACAAACGTTCCTGTTCTACAAGTTTGTAACAGGACGAAGTGACGTAAAGTGAAAACAGGAAAAAAACAATGGCTGGTTCTTCATCACGCTCGAGCGTCTGTGGCTTCATGTTCAGAACCTGAGCGACAGCGGCTGAATCTTCATTACTGCCAGCAACACGTGTGAGTTTCAAATGTGCGTAATCTCCAGGTCAAAGCGTGTGTGCGCTGCTTACTGCCAAAGTCCTGAAGCCTCATCGAAGATTTAATATAATCAGTAGAAAAAGATGGAGACGATATTTATTTTGAAACTGCAGCTTGAAGAGAAATATCTGGTATTTTTAAAAGCTTCACATTAGATATTTAATTGTACCATAGCTAATGTATATTCTTTGTGAAATCTAAAATCATTTTATCACTGGACAAACAGGGGGGGCATTTTACATTCAGTGCTTTTATTGTGGCGAGCAGTGATGTAGCAGGTGTGGGGGGGGAGGTTCATGTTACATTGTGATGTTCAGACGTGTAAAACACAACTGAGTCTGACGTGTCTGTGTACAGATTAAAAACATAACAACACACACACTGCAGAGCGTCGTCCTTCAGTCTGTGTAACAACCTGCTGCGTTCATTGATATGAAGTGAATTCATGTTCCCCTGAGGATGAACTCAATCAGGTAGAACATTCCCATGAGCCTCAGCTGTGACTCAGTTAAGATGAGAACCCACTTCCTCCTGTTGAACACAAATGAAGCTAAAACATCCTGATACACGAGCAGCCATTTTGTTCTGGAGACGTCGTCTGGAGCAGAGCCGCAGAAACGAGGTCCCGTCCATGTGTGGCCTCGACCAATCAGGAGCTAGTGTCAGCTGTCAATCATGATGAGTTTTTATATCATCAATAACTGATGAGAAACACTTGAACAAACATCAGAGAGAAGAACGAGCTGAAGTGACAGAAACATTTATCTAACGTCTACTTTGATTTTCTTTTAGTTCGGTCCATGTCCCATCTGCTAACATGGAGGAGGAGGGTTTATACTGCAGCCAGACACCAGGGGGCGATGGAAATGATTTGGTTTCACTCATGTCGTCCATCTTGTGTTTACTAATTAATGTTAACGTGATGATTAAACTGAGAAGGTAAAAGTGACATCATGATCATAGTATCTATAGTTTTCATTGTGATGTAATGACACGACTCAACAAGAAGAGGGAGACATTCTCCTTCAATAATGTTTTTATTGGTCATCACGTTTTTCCCTTTTCACAATAAATCTGTTTTCTATTTGAGATAACGAGAGTATTGCACCTAAAACAAGATGAGAAGTAATGATCACTTAGTTCACAGCACAGCCAGGTTACATGTGCCTCCTCACAACCACACAGCTTCTGAATATACTCTTTTAAAATAGCATTTCTATGTAAAGTCTGGAGCGATTACATTACAGGAGAATTCAAAGGTTCACATGCACGTACAAGCGGAGCTCACTGGAAACCCACGGCCTCCACGACTGGAGTTTAACTTTTTCTTTCTTTTTCAACAAGATGAAAATGTGTAAATATACGAAGCGTTGTCTGGTAAAAACTGAAGAACAGGAAGTTGTCTGCAGATAAAATGAGTTGACGTAAGAGCGTCTCTCTCGTCTGGCAGTTTGAGTTTGGAATGATCAGATCGTTTGTGTTGTTGTAATCAGATGTTACGCTGCTGCAGTGTTTGACCCTGTTACTCAACATCAGACTCTTACATGTTCATCAGAAATCAAACATCGTTCGCAAACTGAACCTGGATCTGTTCATCTGCTCGTTGTGTCCAGGCCAGTTCTACTGTGATGCTCAGTAACCAAGGCAACCAGGAGATCAAAGTCCTCGACGGAGAACGTAAAGGTAATCTGCATCTTCACATTCAAATCAGCTCGGCCTGTTTCTTAGAGAGTCATCGTGCGTGCATCTGTTGTTCATGCGTCTCTAGATAAAATTCTATTCACAGGAATATCTGGACTTTATTGTGGATCGATAAGGAACAACTCTGGTTATTGTTGTTTCTGTGGTTGGTTTTGTTCCTGGTTTAAAATCTATGAAATTACTGAAAAATATCAAATCATCAATATCAAATTAAAAACATCTCTATGTAATATTCAGTGTTAAAAACACTCACTGAAATAAAAAACTGATGAGTAACACGGGAACAAAACTGCTTCAGGTTTTAACCACGCTGGTTAATGTTTGTGCTTGTTTGAGTGGCAGCTCCAGGGAAAACACAGCGGCTGAAATACTGAGTCTGTGGTTTTACACTTAGTCTGTAAGTCAACAGAGGGAACGGCTCATCACACGTCAGGTTTCTAAACGTCTCTCCCTCGACACAGCAGGACACAAAGGCACATGTGGCTGACAGTCCAACCGCTGCACCAGTCAAACCTGCCCTGACCTTCCTCACCGTCCTCATCATCCTCATCATCCTCATGTACTGTTGGAAAACATTCTTCGTCCTTTAGCTCAGCTTTTGTATAAAGATCTTTTAGACACAAGTATGAGTGAAAGATAAAAACTCGTCTCCTCAACATCCTCAGCCACCATATGTTAACTGGAAGGACACTGAAAAAAGACATAGAAGACAAGAGAAACAAGAACAGAGAGAAACGTCTTCATCAAAGTCACTGTGAGAAAGAACAACCTCAGAGAAACTCAAACCGTTGATTTTCACTTTGAGAATCGTAGAAATGTTATATTGTGAATACGTTTGTTTCTAATCCAACATCAAATCTACTCACGGAGACGACTGAGATCTACTCGAACATTTTCTCTCACTACGTCATAACGAGGCACAAGGTTCGACACTGGGACTGTCGAAGAGAGAAAGTAGAGTCGGGTTACTGATTGATTTTCTGTTGACAGAATGTTTCAGAGTGAACGTCTGAGATTCAGTGGAAGAACATTTTGTACTTTGTCTCTTGTGCTTCGATTCAGGCCAATTAACATCCGAGCAAAGCATCAACGTGTAAATTGTTTCCAGCTTGTTTTTCTTTTTTTAACACAAAGAACATTTTGTCTTCACTAATAACAGAAGTCTTTGTTTCACAGAGGCTGAAAAACACTTTTGTTCCCTCATGTGGTTGAAGAGTAACGATGTGGTGGAGGACAGATCATGATTTGTAATATAAATGGTCAGAGCCACAACAAGCTTATAAACAAATAAAAATCTAGAAAGTTATCAGTTATCCAGATGTGTTTCTGCTTTGAGCCGATCACGTCTGGGGCGGGGACGGATTTCAGATATCATTAAAGAGAAGAGCAATCAAAAACAGATCTACACTGGGGAGGCCGGGGGGGGAGCCAAGATCTTAAAACTCGATCTTGCAGGCAGGGAAGGATTCGTCCTGCATGACGACGGTGCTGCTGGAGGCCAAGACCATGATGTTGAGCTCCTGCTGCCTCTCGTGCGTCTGCTGGTACCAATCACGGGTCACCTCCGTGTCGTGGGTGGGGATCAGCGTCACCTGAACAAAGGATCAGGAAATTAGCAAAACCTGGAAAAAAAAAACTCTCGACGTAGACATAAACAAAGATCAACTTCAACCTGTAGGTTCGATCCCCACTGAGCTTTGCCGTCCAACAGTGCATCCAGAACCCCTCGGCTTGGTTCACCGCTGGCTGCATCGTTCCCGCTCACCACGTAGTACGCAGAGCGAATACGTTTGAAAAACTCTTGGTCCACGTTCTTGGCACTACAGTGATTGGGAATATAGGCCAAGTCTACGTAAATGGGAAGTCCAGGAGCGGCTGCTGAGCCGGACTTCTGGGAACCTGACGGGAGAAGAAGAAATGACCATGACTACGTATCAATCTTAGAAAATCTGTTTGGTTTCATTAAGAGTGATTTCTAAAAAGATCTGATCCACTCACCTGAACTGGTCTTGACACCGTTACTTTGCACTTTGCCAGGGTTGAAGCTGGACCGGGAAAGGTCGTCGTCTTTGGAGCCTTGTCCGTCTGACAGACGAGACATGTGTGAGCTCTTGTCTGCCTCCTTCTTCTTTAGCGAAGCTCTGCGAGGAGACGCCGTCTGCTTCACCGGCATCGGGGACCTCTTGCGCTGAGCTGGTGATGATGATGATTTGGTTTTCCCGGAGGATTTTTTCAAGCTCTTTGCTTTTGGCTCTTTCTTGACTGAGCCATTATCCAAAGAGTCAGGATCCACCATGCAAACGTCTGGGTGAGGGGGATGAGGATAAGGGTCCATGACGGGTGCAGGAGGAGGGTCGTGGCTCCTCTTTGAGGACTGATGGCTGCCTCCTCCGGTGGCAGATATTTTATCGATGGGCATGTAGTCTGCGTCCTCGTCTGAGTCCATGTTGCCTTCACCGGTGGCTGAGGGGTATTCCTCGGTGCCTGGAGGAACTTCAGAGTCGGACTGAGAACCCAGAGACTCACTGACGGAGGTGGGTGGTGTGTCCTCTGTGGCGAGACCCAGTCCTGCAGACAGGCCACCAGCCTGGTGCAAAGAGCTGCTGTGAGACGCCTGATGATGAGGCTGTTTGTGAGCCCGTCTCTTGACTGACAGATCATGGTCGTTGCCCTCCTGTGATTGGTCGCTTTTACCTTCCTCCTCCTCATCATCCTCATTGCTGGATAACCGCCGCATACTGGGGTTGATGAAGGAAGGTGAGAGGTCCTCTTTGCGCTGCCTGTACTCGGAGGAGGAATATCCAGGAGAGGTACGGCTAGTGTAAGAGGAGGTGGCTCCCATCGGTGCATCACCAGCAAAATCCTGATCGCTGTCATCATCATCATCCCGGCCTCCTTGGCTGCACTCCTCGGAGTAGAAAGGTGAGTGGAAGGGCTGGTCGGTTGAAGAGAGTGAGAGTGGGCGGGCCGGGTGCTCTGGCTCCATCTCACACTCCTCATCAAACTCATCATCATGACGATAATGGGGAGGAGAGTCTCCAGGGACCATCCCCATCTGGGGCTTAGGCAACTCCCAATCATAGCAGCTGCTGTAACCGGCCTCCCTGGACTCTACCCGGACCAGGCCTGGAGTTGCACCGCTGGCTGCTGCTCCAGCCGGGAGGGTGGAGCTTGTAGTGACCTCGGTGGGGCCGTTGGCTGTGTCTGGTTTGCTTGCCTGGAGAGGTGAAGCCATGTAGGAGTCAAGAACATCAGGGAGTTCACCAACTGTCTTTTCAGCAGCAGCTGGAGCAACAGCCTTGTCAGGAAATGAGAGACCACCGGCCAGGCCACTGGAGGGAGACCTCAGAGTGATCTCACGAATGTAAGCCTCCTCATCTTCTTCTTCACTGCTGTCAGTCTCCTCAAAGTAATGTTTGCCCTCTTTGTCTGGCCGTGGTGAGGACGTGACACCAAACAGAGCAGCACTCGCTGCCTCTTTGTTCTTGGAGAGCTCCTGTTGAGAGAACGGTGCTGCTGAGGCCCCAAACCCAACATCTGTTTCCAGCTTGGACCCTTCAGACCATTCAGGCTTATAGAAACAGTCAGACTGAGGACCTTTGTCCATAATCCCACCTAATGAGGTTGTGTGCTCCTTCTTGTCCTCAGCGAAGCCACTGGACGAGAGAGTGTGGAAAGGTTTGACGTCCTCCAACGGGCTGAGGGGGGAGAAGCGAGCTAAACTGGATGTGGACTCAGCCGTGGTTGTGATTTGTTTTTCAGACACTTCCAGGTAGTCATCTTTGGCCCCAGCAGAGCTAGAGAAGAGAGAATCCATGACCGGCGAGTGTTCATCTTTAAAAGACGAGTACTCGAAGAGCGGTTCTGCAGAGGCAGGGGTCTCCAGCTCCTCTCCGAACTGACGGCTGGTGGAGAGCGAGCCGGAGGTGGAGGATGAGTAGCTGTAGGCAGAAGACGAGGAGTAGCCAGGGGCAGCCGTGGTTGTGTATTGAAAGCTTGCGTCCAGTGACCTCTTACTCAGAAGGTCTGGGGTCTTTTGTTTCTCAAAATCAGGATCAGTGGCGTCGCTCTGGTAATAATGCTCCTCTGTTGATTTCAGAATGAAGTCCTCTTTATCTTTGTCTGTCGTCTGACTTGATAACAATGAGTCTTTCTCACCACTTCCATATGAGTATTCAAACCCTGAGGAGTAGCCAGAGAAACCTGTAGCACCTCCATCAGCTGGTTTTCCACTAAAGGACGAGGACTCATCCTTATCTTTGTCTTCAGCCTTTGAGCTGGAGCTGCTTTCCGACACACTCGGCTTCCCCTGACTGTTGTATCCATATCCTGCCATAGAAACCATGAATTCAGGTCTATTTGAGCCAAACATTTCACTGATGGGACTTTTCGCTTCCTTCTCAGACTTCTCTTTGGCACCTTTCTCCACATCTGAATCAACAGCACCTTCATCCTCATCGTCCTCTTCGTCTTCCTCATCCTCATCATCCTCATCATCCTCATCAACTACATCATCATCATAGTCCTCCTCATCTCTTGCTGTTAGTTTTCGCATATCAACCTCCAAACATGCTCCTTTGTCACCGAAGCTTGTGGAACCAGGTTTGCCAACATTCAAACCCTCCATTGAGGACTGTGTCTGGGGCTTCGTGATCTCAGGGGTAATAGCAGCAGTGCTCTTGCAGTCGAGCCACGATGGAGTGGACGACACTTTTCCATCAGAGGCGGTAAATTCCTCTCTCTCTACCATCTTTACCGTGGATGTTAGCGGGGAGGGGGGGTCGTGTTTCTGCAGATCCACTTGGCTCCTGGCAGTTTCCTTCTCCATCGTCTCTAACGACTCCTGACGATAGGAGTCAGAGTCCACTGAGCTTGTTTTGCTGTCATAAATATCACTGTAGGAAAATGTCTTCCCGTGGACATAGGGCGTGTCCTGTCTAATGTACGAGGCCTTTTCTTTGCTCTCCTTCTCGGGGAAATTATAAAGACTGAAATGAACACTTTTCTCAGGCTCTGTGGGAGATATATCAGTTTTCTCTGCACCGTCCTGTTGAGAGTCTGCTATACCGTGATCTGTTGATAAGGGCTTTGACCCTGGCACACTTCTGAAATCATCATCATCTTTCTCATCTTCATCATTCGAGTAAACCACCTCAGGTTTTGGTTTCACCTCTGAGCTGAAGGAAACCTCTGTCTTCACCGAGGCCTTGACTTCTGTTTCTGTTACAGCAGATTTTGCCTCAAGGGAGAAGTCGTCGTCCAAGAAGCGCCCTTCTTTTGCTTCCATTAGTTTGGCCTTCACAGTGGGCTGTAAATCCTTTTTGGCGTAAAAGTCTTCATCATCATTGTCTTCATCAGATTCTTCAGATGCTTCAAATCCTGTCTTGTCACTGGGCACGCCGATAAAGGAGCTGTCTGAAATCGAGACGTATTTATGAGTGTCGGCTTTAACATTGGTCACGTCCTCCTCTTTATCTTCTGTTGGAGAATAACCGCTGCTTGTGGGCACGGACTGAGTGGGTGAAGCCAGTCTCATAGTGCTGTCGTCTGGACTGAGACATCTTTCCTCACTCTCCTGCCTGGAGTGGGACTCTAACCCAGGGGAGAAAGATGGAGGAGGTGAAATAGGCTTAACATCAGCACCAGCCTTAAATCCCACTGTGCTGAAGAGAGCCTGGTTTTCTTTGACAGCCTGTGTGGGGGAGTACTGCGTAGAAGTGAAGGGAGCAGGAGAGAAAGTGGCAGAGGGAGATTTCTCCTTCTCCTGGAGCATCTTTGAGGCTGCATGTTCGTAGCCCTCGTGGAGTTTACCCAGAGGGATGTCGACATTCGGAGTCTGGTCCTCATCCTCGTCCTCCTCATCATCTTCTTCTTCGTGGACTGATTTGCTCTTTGCATCACCCTCCAGCTCAGGAATGTTGGGCTGGTACTCATCAGAGGAAGGAGACTTAAAGCACTTGTCGTCCTCCAGAGAGGAGGTGGGTGAGATGGTTCCTGCTGAGTGGAGATAGTCTTTTCCCTGAGCGGCCTCTGCACGTGAGGGGATACTGTTGATGGTGTCGAGCAGGAGAGAGTTCCTCCCAGCGTCCTCAGTCTGAGGAGCTGTAACAGAGGCTATTGACTGGTCCTCTGCCACAGATGTGGCAAAAGAGGACAGTTTGTCATATTCTGTGATGGATGTTGCTGAGGAGATGTGTTCTTCCTCTGCCAGAGGAGCAGCAATGATTGCTGGGTAAGGTGCAAGCTCGGGCACTAGGCCCATGAACGCTTTAGGTTTGACATCAGACGCCATGGAGCTTTTCATCTCTTTGATGCCGTGCATGGAGTCAAAGCTGCCGGGGACATCAGGAACAGAAATATCATAGGACCCCACGTCATAGCGCAACTGAGGGATCCTGTCCTCTGGTTCTTCGTGGATCTCCTCGTCAGAGATGGTCTGTTCAGTCTCGGAGTAACCGGGAATCGTCTCGTCGTGAATGAAAGAGAACTGCTCTGAGGCGGAGGCGGCTGCAGTTTGCCCGACTGTGGTCGATAAAGGTTTTTGTTCAGCTGGTGTTGTCTCCCACTCTTTTCCGGGTTTTTCCTTTTTCACCTTCTCAGTTTTATATTTCAGGACTTCGTCATCTTCTGTTCCTTCAAGTTCTGCTTTTTCAATCACATCATCCTCCTCCTCTGAGCTGTCACTCTTCTTTGATCTGTCTTTTATGTTGTCCTTCACGGGATGTTTGTCATATTTCTCCATCTTCTCCTCTTCATACTTCTTGTCGAAAGCATCACTCGCGTCCTGTTTCGCGGCTGAAACCAAAGTGCCCTTGTTTCTGTCTTCTCCTGGACTGACAGGGGATCTGGGTGAAGAAGATTTAATCTCAGTAGTTGGTGATTTTACTTTCTCATCAACTTTAGTGTCTGTAAATAGTGAATGCTCAGACATCACATCATTCTGGATGGGCTCAGTCTTGGACCGCTCTTCTTGTTTTAGAGCCTCAAAGTCCTCAGTTAGGTCCTCAGGGGAGGAAACAATAGACCTGTCAGCCAGAGCAGCAGCTGCCACCTCTTCAGGGACGTTCTTTGGAACTGGTCTTTTTTCATTGGCTTCATCTTTGACTGCTTTATTCTTGTCTGTCTTCGGCTTCGCCTGAGTCTTGGCCTTGTGCAGAGTTTTTCTCACTTCTGGGGTAAATGGCTTCAGGTCTGGTTTGGTGATTTTTCTCAGCTCTGGTTTACTTGGGTCTTTCTTTTTCTCTTCTTTGACTTTACTTTCTTTTTTTATATTTTCATCTTTCTTTATCTCACGTTTCTCCTTTTTAATCTCTTTCTTCTCTTTGTCTTTCTTTTCATCCATCTTGGATGCTTTCTCATGTTTGGCAGTTTTTTCCTTGGATATCTTCTTCTTCTCTTTCTTGTCTGCTGCAGGAGCCACTTCACTGTTTTTCTGTTGTTTGGTTGCTTTGAGACTTTTGAGTTTCTTCTCTTCTTTCTTTTCCACTTTATTTTCTTTGGTGATGTCACTTCTGGACTCGTCCTCCTGCCCGCTGGCTTCTTTCTTCACATCCTTAGAATGTGGTTTGGGAGAAGATTTGAGACTCTCCTTGCTGTCAGTTCTGGACCTGATCTTCGTCTGTTTGATGATGGGAGGGGGTGCACCCAATGAAATGTCTTTCTGCGTAGCCACTGGGTATCGCAGGTAGTCCAGGTGTTTCAGTTTCTCAAGGCCCTCGAAGATTTTATTCTGGGGTGCATTTCCTGGGAACAGCACCCTGACTATCTTCTCTGATGGACGGTGAGGAATCCAAACAATGAGCGCGGTAACTGATGTCAAGTATGGAACAGAGATTTCCCCTTCTTTTCCGTTGGGCATCATAATCCCCGTCTTGGCTTTGCTGTTTCCAGCCCACTTCTGCATCAGAAACTGCATCTCTTTGCTTTCTTTTACAGGGTTTAAGACAAACATGTCTAACTTTCCCACACCGAGTTTGTGGAACAGGGTGATAGGTTCAATGGTGTTGCTGACCACCCTGTGAAGAGGCTCTGGTGTGATACCAAGCTTGTTGAGGTACTGCAGTGTAAGTGATGCTTCTTCAATGCTTCGCTTCACCTTCAGTGTGGACTCCGGCATCCGCAGCTTCTCTGGGACGTTGAAAAACACGATTCCAAGCTCCGGAGAGATCAGGTTCTTCATCCAGTCCCCGTTGCTGCTGGAGCCAGATCCTTGGTTACGCTCCTCCTCCTGCTCAGCGATCTTTCTCTGGAAAAGCCCGTTAATACCAGCGAGGTTGTCTGCACCGATATGGGTGAGCAGCACAGAGTCAACCCTGTCTAGGTGACGAACCAACTTCCAAAAGCAGGACTTTCGCTCAGACCCTCCATCCACCAGGACATTGAATCCATTGACGGCAAACAAAGCTGAGTCTCCTCTGCCTCCAGGGAAGATGTAACAGCAGGGTTTGGACAGCTTTAAAAAACCTCCAGAGGTTGGGGGCTCCAGAAGGTCAAAGGGTGAGGGGACGTCAACTGTCTCTGAGACATAGTCAGTGAACTCTGTGACTCCATCCATGTCGGGGAGGTGGGGTTCGGGGTTCAGTCGGTATTCCAGAAGGTTTTGGATCGGCTGCTGCTCCTGGCTTTGGCCCAAGGAGCTCCAGCCCCCCTCTCCCTGACAGGAAACAGTAAGCCTGGACGGCTGCTCTGCCCTGGACAGGACTTCGATCACCTGGGAACAGGAACAGAGGAAAATGAAGAGTCAACTAAAATCACTGTTTCTGCAAACACACAGAGACAGAGATGGCTGAGCTCACTTGAGGGTTGGAGATGATGTCAGAGAAGTGTTGCCAGGTGAAGGCTCCACTTTGCAGTAGGACGTCACCTCCCTGCTCGGAGCTCTGGCCACTGAGGATCAATAGCTTATTCCCGGCGAAGTCAGTGATCAGAGAGCGGATCTGGGTGGAGGAATAACAAACAGATTATTTTATATCAAATAAAAAATCTTCCAAAGGCCTTCGACTCAAAACCAAAGAGTCAAATGGTGACGAAATTATCTTTGACCAAATGTAGGCAATGAAGTTGGTTCATATTAGTGCAAATATCAAAACAGTGTCTGTTCTATATATACAGTATATATACAGTATATATACTGTATATACTGTATATATATATGATGTATGATGATATATGATGTAATAACAACAGCAGGATCAAGACATTTTTAAAGAATTCAAATATTTCAACACAATGAATATGAGATGTCAAACATTCATTGAACTGTTCATGATATAAAAATAACACCGTGTAAATAATATCATCAGTTTAAGGGGATCAGTGTCACTCCATCCCAAAACACAAAAAGTGAAATATGGTCTACTTCAGTCTAAAAGAGGACAAGAGAAACATTCGTCTCACATATCGAATATTACATCTAAATTCACTGATGAATAAAGTACACCAGATAAACACAGTGCAGTGTTTCTTCAGGTTCTTACAAAGAAAAGTTACAGATGAAATGGAACTTGACCAGAGTTCCCACTGACGTCCATCTTGTTTTAAAGATGTTTTATGGGGATTCTTTTCACTTTCTTTAATGTTGTGTGATCAGAATGTTTCTCAGAATAATTCATGGATCCTGATGAAAACAATATGTTTAGACATTTCTCTATTTATACTATATATATACTATATATAGTATAAATGTATGTATACATTGGTGTGAGCTCTGTCTGAAGTTTATAAGGACGACAGGATTTAAAAATGTCCTGACGATGTCGTGTGGTTCACCTCTGAAGCAGCAGCGTCTTCTGACGGGTTCACCAGCACCACCGACTGCAGGACGTCACTGTGATACTGGAGCAGCCGCTGGCCTTCAGGAGACACACAACACAACACAACACAACACACTGATCGAACAGGATCCAAAGCATCGCACTGAACACACAACGTCTGCGACACTGTAGCTGCAGTTGTCGTCGTGTTTTCAGGACCTGAGAACAATGCTAACTGCTAGCATGCTAACACTGTTATTTCCAGTGATGTCAACAGCTGATGCTAAGCTAAACAGGTAAATAAACTGCTAATGCTAATGTTCACAAGAGTCGAGAGCCCTGGCAGTTGAAATATTTGAAGCTTTATGTATTTAGCATCGACTGTAACTAAAGATGGACGACATGACAGCTCCACAAAAGTGAACCCGAGTCATCTTGATTGCCCCCTGGGGGCTGGCTGCTGTACAGGTCAAAACCCTGCTTCCTCCATGTAAGTGGATGGGACATGGACCAAAATAAAAGTCAATATATGTTGAATATAGGTGAAAGGTCATGATTGACAGCTGAGACTGACTCGTGATTGGTCGAGAGGGCTCCACCCCCTGATCACTACGTAAACTCCAAATGACATCACAGAGTGATGTCATCGACTATATCAGGAATAGAAAGGTGCGAGCTAACGAGTGATGTGTCGTCCATTTTGTATTTACAGTCAAAAGTATTTACTCATTTGTGGAAGTTTATTACTTTCACACCAGAAAATAAAAACACGCCGCGTTACAACGTGAAAAGTGTCGTGTCGTTCCGTGAAGATTTCTGCTCGAGTGTTCCGGCCACGTGACATCGATCATGAGCAGCCACACCCAACAGCTGCTCGGTCCCTCATGTCTCCAGTGCTGCTCAAACCCAGATGAGTTGAATCCTGTCAATACTTTTCATACACAATCACAACAGCAGCACTAAAGCATCGCTCAGCCTCATTGGCTGTTGCTATGGGGACGGTCCTCTGGCTGTTACACTGACCCAGTCTGAGGAAGACGCATTGCAGCATTTCTGTGAGAGGGAGGAGAGGCTGCTGCTGCTGCATGACGGTGTTCACACAGCATCACATGCAGGAAGCGAGCGCTCGCTGCAGCTGCTTCATCAGGGAAACTATATTTAGCTCCTCACAAACCTGGCGATCACCTTTTTCTTGGTGAAAACAGAAAATCAAGAACGACCAATAAATGAAAGATTGATAATATCCACACGTTAGGTCATAAACAAGAGATGCAGTTTTTAAAAGTGACGTCCATTTCACTTCACTGGAACCTGCGCCTGTGTTTTACAGATGGTTCTGCAGTGACCATGGAGTGAAGAATAAAAGATGAAGTAAAACCCTGGTGTTAGAGAGTGCGAGTTATTTAAGGACTCAGATGAAGGTGGAGCAGAACAACAGCCTCCCTCAGTCAGTGGCTGTTCACAGCATTGAAAGATAAATCAGAGCCCACACACTGGACTCTGCTGGTGAAGGATGAAGAACATCCAGGTCGTGGCAGCAGCACGTTTCCTGTCCACTCGTCTCGAGCAGCCTCACACCTTCTGAACCAGGAAGAAGCAGGAGAATAACTGACAGATAAAATAACCCAAGTGAATAATTGACCCTCCAGCAGAGGGTCAATTAAAAAGCAGGAATCAAAGACCGTTATGACAGAATCTCTGACGAACAAATCAATGAGCTGCTGCTCATTTTGTCTGCAGGTCGTTCAGCAGCTTCACGTCAGGAGTAACTGAACCCTGGACCGACCCTGATAGAGACAGTGCTGTCTATAGACGCTCTGTATGAATGTGTGAAGAAGAAAGATCTTTATAAATACAGATCATTTAACATTCCCCATTCTGTCTTCATTCATCAGTCGACCCCTCATCCACGAAACTTAAGGTCAACGAATCATTTAAGTGAAACGTGTTTCCTCAGAGACTGAAACTGTGACATCTGAGGTGCAGCATATCAAACTGTGGCTGCAGGATCACAGGAGGATCGGATTCTAACTCGAAAACAAAAGTCCTGGATCTGCAGATTCTCCAGATTCTTACTCTGTGGTGGAAATCAGTTCAGTAGTTTTCATGTCATCTTAACGACTAATAAACCAACAAACACGAAAACCTGATCACTGCCTCACAGTCGTAAACCTCCAGCGACCAGACACATGGTCCCGTCTGTTCCTGTGAAACATCGTGATGTCACAGTGACCTTTGACCTGTGCTGACATGTCAACATGAGAAGCTCCAGTGAGAACAGAGTTATTAGACCACGAGGAGACACTCAACTCTTTTCACTCCACGTGTCGTCTTCAAACAGCAAACTTGTAAATGTCATTAATAAATATTAAGTATTATTAGTTTTAATACATTTTCAAAATGTCTCCATGGATATTTCACTTATTCTGTTATGATCTGAAAATAAAATCATTCCCAGGTAACAAAGAACAAAGCAGCAACAAAATCCACTTCACTCCCAGAATAAATCATCTCTGTTCCACAATCCGGGTCAAAATTTCAATCCACACAGGAAGTGAATATTTTCTTTAAATCCTCGCTCACACAGACGTAAACAGGAGGTTTGATATATTTGCATTTGTGTGACGGTTACACCTCAAGTTTCACTCAGAGAATCTTCTTCCTAATCTACACATGAATCTTTAGAAGCAGATAAATGTGCATTAGTTGGAGACTGTTTGAAACGTGTTGGCAGCAGGTACGAGCTGCTGGTGACTCACTGTTCCACGTTATGTCACATGATCAACATGGGGACGTGTGTGTGGAAGTGTGACATCACCAGCAGTCACATGATCTCTGTCAACAGACGCAGCATATGGAGGATCCACTTTACAGCTCGAACACCTGAACAAGGACCTGCCTCAGGTCAGAGGTCAGTTTTCATCCTCCAGACTCATCAACCTCTGCTGTTCACTGAGGAGCATTCGGCGTGAACCTCCTGAGCCGGGACGTGTTCCAACACTTTGCCGTGAGGGAGGATTTGTCGTTATGCGAGTGTAAGAATCACTGTTGCACATGTGCAGAGTTGAAGCAGATCAGAGAACAGGAGCGTTACTTCCTCTCAGCTGTGTGGAGCCTGCTCTGGTTCCAGAATGTTCACGTGTGTGAAAGCTTCACGTTCTTCATTCTGGCTGAAGAACATGTTTGATTCTGTGAGTTTGTACGACGGCTGAAGTTCCTCCTTCACTTCTCTGCTCTAACAGCTGGAGCAACAGTGACTCAATCACTGAGACTCAGTCCACTGCTCCGCCCACCCTGAGGCATCATGGGAGCTCACGACAAGACTGTCGAATAAATCAGTCATTTCTAATCGTTTCTCAGAGTAGATCTCAGTAGATCTCAGAGTAGATCTCAGAGTAGTTCTCAGTAGATCTCAGTGAAGATCTCAGTAGATCTCAGAGTAGATCTCAGAGTAGTTCTCAGTAGATCTCAGTAGATCTCTGTAGATCTCAGTGAAGATCTCAGTAGATCTCAGTGTAGATCTCAGTAGATCTCAGTGTAGATCTCAATAGATCTCAGAGTAGATCTCTGTAGATCTCTGTAGATCTCAGTGAAGATGTCAGTAGATCTCAGTGTAGATCTCAGAGTAGATCTCAGAGTAGATCTCAGAGTAGTTCTCAGTAGATCTCAGTAGATCTCAGAGTAGATCTCAGTGTAGATCTCAGTAGATCTCAGTGTAGATCTCAGTAGATCTCAGTGTAGATCTCAGAGTAGTTCTCAGTAGATCTCAGTAGATCTCTGTAGATCTCTGTAGATCTCAGTGAAGATGTCAGTAGATCTCAGTGTAGATCTCAGTAGATCTCAGTGTAGATCTCAGAGTAGTTCTCAGTAGATCTCAGAGTAGATCTCAGTGTAGATCTCAGTAGATCTCAGAGTAGATCTCAGTAGATCTCAGAGTAGTTCTCAGAGTAGATCTCAGTAGATCTCAGAGTAGATCTCAGAGTAGTTCTCAGTAGATCTCAGTAGTTCTCAGAGTAGATCTCAGTAGATCTCAGAGTAGATCTCAGTAGATCTCAGAGTAGTTCTCAGTAGATCTCAGAGTAGATCTCAGAGTAGTTCTCAGTAGATCTCAGAGTAGATCTCAGAGTAGATCTCAGAGTAGTTCTCAGAGTAGATCTCAGTAGATCTCAGAGTAGATCTCAGTAGATCTCAGTAGATCTCAAAGGGCCAGGATCTGTTATCATGTTTTCAAACTTGAAGACTCAGAAACTCTTCGCTTTTAAAATTGTTTTAAAGGTTCAGTGTGTAGAATTTAGTGACATCTAGAGGTGAAGTTTCATGTTGCAGCCCCCCCCCCCCCCCCCCCCCCTTCAGTTGTCATGAAAACTCAAGTTTGAGTTTGTCCAGTTTGATCCACAGTAAAAAACATGGCGGCCTCCACAGAGAGGACCCCCCCCCCCCCTCCATGTAAATATACAGTACTAAAATATAAAGATCGGTTCTATGGTCAAGAAAACTACAGTTCATACAAGAAGAAACACACCAGTGAAAACACCACGAGGATTCTTTATATTCAATTTCTGCCAAAAATCCTTTCACCTGAATCTCACACACTGGAGCTTCACACCGTTAATCAAATGTGAAATCTACTTCAGTGACTTGTCCAGTTATTAATACTTGTGTTCACTATTTTATACTGAATCAAATAAGTAAAGGATCATTGATGAATCCATGAAATGTAAACAAAGCTTTCAAGCAGCTTTTTCCTTTCAATCATATCAAACTGATAAACAGCTGCAGGCTGAAGCTCATATTTCCAGATGTTATATAAACAGAAACCCGTCCCTCACTTGTGTGTGGGATTTAAACATCTGTCCGCGTGTCTCTGCGTCTCTGTTGAGACATTTCGTCTGGACAGTTGCATAAGTTGAGGTTATTCAGAGGGTGAAGTGTAATCTGTCGTCAGCAGCTGAACAGATGAGCTGCAGATGTGTGACCAGCACAGTCTCAGCTGCTCTCAGGTCAGAAGATGCTCTGCAGCTGAATTCAGAGCATCGAACACGGAGAGAACAGAGGCCGACACATCTCAGACCTGCTCACTGGGACCAGGAGAAGATTCCTTCATTCTGCAAAGGCTCTAACCCAGAGAGTGATGCTCAGAGGACGGTGTGACCCACATGCTGCAGCTACATGTTCACAAAACACGGATCAGATCGTTACTCACGTTGAGTCCACGGTGAAGAGCTCGGATCCCAGAACAGATTCCTGCGCAGACTGACGCCGCATCAGAAGAAGAGCAAACCGACCTGCACATTCGTTACGCTCAGAGAGATGGAGAGGGAGGAGCTCTGGTCCTGATGCTGCGGGGCTGAGGAGGAGGATGAAGATGAGGAAGAGGAGGATCAGCCTCGTTCTCACTTCTTCACTGAGCTGCTGCCCCCTGATGCGTTCAGGAACCCGTCGTACATTCGCCATTCACAGGCTGCACGATGACCATGATACATTCAAGTGAATAGGAAAAAACGCAACTCCACTTCTTATCTTGTGTAATTCAGCTGTGAGGACTGTTGTTGTGTATGTTTTGTACAATATGACACAATTCATCCTCCGTCATCTTTCATCGATGGTCCCGATCACAGTTATCATCTCTGCACTCTCGTGTTTTAAGACTGTGTCTTCTTTTAGAAATGAAATTCACCTCATCACAACACGTGATGTTGAATTAGGTTTGTTGAACCATCACCTACATAAATATCTATAACCTGATTTATAATAAGTCACTTCTTCAGGTTTTATTTAGTTGTAAACATTATTTAAACCTGTAGAAATCTGTATTTTCTTTTGGTCGCCTCGTGGTGGCGTCATATCTTCTTTGAGTTTGTCTGAGTCAAAAGTGATTTTTTATCCAGTTTCAAGTCACATTTTTACGACACACTGTTTAGACCTCCGTGTTTTTTAACTTTGTACTTTAGAAACAGCAGCGTGAGAGACGTCCTGTGGCCACAGATTTTTAAATCAGAATAATTCAGCTCCTGATAAAACCCTCCTGATAATCTGAGCAGGAGACTGTGGAGATGAGACCTCGTGACCTCCCAACATCACTCATTCTGGGATTTACAGACCTTCAAACTGCAGAATGACAAGAACATGATTTTCACTGTAGAGGCGTGACGATGCAACGTGCTCATAAGGTAACAAAAAACAACCGCTCTGAGTTTTACATCGTTCACACCTTGAATCCAACATCTGCTTTAACTCTGCTTCGCTCTCAACTCCTGAGAAAAACATCTGGTCCTTTAACCGGTAAATGAGTTTTTCTATGAGACAGTTAAAACCAACAGAGGCCGTGAGATGATTCTGAAAACGCTGTGATACCGTGTGTGACATACTAACAGGTTCATTCACTCATTTATATTGTTTCTATAAAATGTTAGTTATCGGTTTGCTTCAGTTATTTTCCTACTGAAGAAAATCTGTGTTGCTGACCCACATGTAACATTCTGCAATATTTGAATCTGCACCGTGTTAATCTTTTTATAATCTGTTGATCCCAGGTTTTTACTGTGGAGGTGATGATGAGTAGATTTTAGTTTTTAGATAAAAAAGTTAGATAATATTCTGAGAGACAAACAAGTGGATTATGTTTTCTGAGAAGGAGGCGTTTCACACAGCAGCTGGGGAGGGAGTCAAACTAAAATAGACTCTAAGCTTCTTTAGTGTGACCCACTGTAAACTATGAATCACAGCATCAGACCAACAGACACACAAAGAGACGCTTCAAACCGTGAGACAAAAGTCCAGACGTTTCACATCTGTCCCTTACATAACATCTGTCAGAAACTAAGTTTCTTTGATACAGAAATAACAACGTGGAAACAAGCGTCTGCATAAAATCTGTATAAAGTGAAACAAAAAATGATGAAGAGATCTTCCCCCTCCAGGTCAGATATCAAAACTCTAAGTATTTGTTAAATATAGTTTTGGGTGAAATGTGTTGATTGACAGCTGAGACTGACCCATGATTGAAGGTTCATCATACTGAGTGTGAGGAAGCAGCAGTGAAGCAGCAGCGTCTCCTCTGAGTGTCAGACAAATGTTCACTGTAAATACAGTTCGACGGCTCAGCTGCTCGGCGGCTCGGCGGCTCGGCCACCACGCCCTCCTGTCCAGACACTGCCTCTCTCTCCTCATGTCTCAGCAGCTCATCCACCTCCTTACGTCATCTCTAATTCTCTCTCTCTCTCTCTCTCTCTCTCTCTCTCACACACTTATATATATATTATATCAGCAAACGTTAAAACTGATGTGTGTGTGAAAGGCTCATATCAGATAAATCACACTCACACTCACACACTCACACACTCACACACTCACACTCACACACTCACAGACACACACATACTGCAGAGAAACAGAGGAGCAGATCAATAAGGCCTGAACACTGAATTATTAATCAGCACACGTTCTGCTGAACCACACCCAGAACAAACGCTGGACGTTTCTTTAAAGCTCGTCATCAAATCTGAACTCCTCATTGAATGATGCAGGTTGTGTTTCTCTCGAGGTTTTCTCCAGTTCACTTTCTGCTCAGACCTTTAGATTTTCAAAGCACTTCTCTGTGATTTACTGTAAATTTGAGAAACAAACACCGGGCGAGAGCAGAGAGAGACACAAAGTGAAAACACGAGGAGAGACAACAACATGACAACACCTGAAGTTAGTGTAGTTTAATAATGAGGCAGCTGACATACAGGAAGTTTTATTACTGATGCATCACTGTCATTAAATATAACAAACTTGTGTGTGTCTGTGTGTGTGTCTGTGTGTGTGTGTGTGTGTGTGTGTGTATATGTTTGTGTGTTTGTCTGTATGTGTCTGTGTGTGTATGTTTGTGTGTTTGTCTGTGTGTGTCTGTGTGTGTCTGTGTGTTTGTCTGTGTGTGTGTGTGTGTCTGTGTGTGTATGTTTGTGTGTTTGTCTGTGTGTGTCTGTGTGTGTATGTTTGTGTGTTTGTCTGTGTGTGTCTGTGTGTGTCTGTGTGTTTGTCTGTGTGTGTCTGTGTGTGTGTCTGTGTGTGTGTGTCTGTGTCTGTGTGTGTCTGTGTGTGTGACTGTGTGTGTCTGTGTGTGTCTGTGTGTGTGTGTGTGTGTGTGTGTGTGTATGTTTGTGTGTGTGTGTGTGTGTGTGTCTGTGTGTGTGTGTCTGTGTGTATGCAGATAAGTGTGTGTAAGCATGTGCACACAACAGAGTGAGGCCTTCAGGAAGCCTGTGACTCCCAGCGTGGGCGCTGGCTGTCCTTCAGCACATATGTCATCATCTCATGGAGGTCAGTGAAGAAGCTGCAGCTTCACCACTTCAGAGCACTATTATTATTATTATTATTATTATTATTATTATTATTATTATTATTATTATTATTATTATTATTATTGTTATTACTGTATTATTATTATTATTGTTATTGTTATTATTATTATTGTTATTATTATTATTATTATTATTATTATTATTATTATTATAGTTATTATTATTATTATTATTATTATTATTATTATTGTTATTATTATTATTGTTATTACTGTATTATTATTATTATTGTTATTGTTATTATTATTATTGTTATTATTATTATTGTTATTATTATTGTTATTATTATTGTTATTATTATTATTATTATTATTATTGTTGTTATTATTATTATTGTTATTATTATTATTATTATTATTATTATTGTTGTTGTTATTATTATTATTGTTGTTATTATTATTATAATTGTTATTGTTATTATTGTTATTATTATTGTTGTTGTTACTGTTGTTATTACTATTGAATCAGTGATAATAGAAGATGTGAGGAAGAGGAGGGTCCATGTTGGATTATGTTGTGAGTTCTAAACCGTCAGCCATGATGGAGGAGGAGGAGCTTCACAGGAGCCAATGAATGAATGAATCAGGACTGAGTTTGTAAACCTGAGTGTCACATTAGCTCAGAGCTTCTGACCTTCAGCTTCTGACCTTCAGCTTCTGACCTTCAGCTTCTGACCTTCAGCTTCTGATTTTCAGCTTCTGATCTTCAGCTTCTGATCTTCAGGTTCTGATCTTCAGCTTCTGACCTTCAGCTTCTGACCTTCAGCTTCTGATCTTCAGCTTCTGACCTTCAGCTTCTGATCTTCAGCTTCTGATCTTCAGCTTCTGACCTTCAGCTTCTGACCTTCAGCTTCTGACCTTCAGGTTCTGACCTTCAGCTTCTGATTTTCAGCTTCTGACCTTCAGCTTCTGATCTTCAGGTTCTGATCTTCAGGTTCTGACCACGTTTCAACTTCCTGGATCTGATCGATTTTATAATGTGACCTTTGTACGTGCAACACAGAACATCGTCTCCTCCTCTTCCGCCTCCTCCTGACGCTGATCATTGTGTGTGTGTGTGTGTGTGTGTGTGTGTGTGTGTGTGTGTGTGTGTGTGTGTGTGTGTGTTGTACTGAGTTTCAGGAGACAGAGGAATCAATATCATCTGAGTGTCTCTCCCTCTGCACGAGGAATTGAGTTCATCCATCTGCTGTGTTCATATTTTCTCAGAGCTCCTCATTTATGTAAATGTTTCAAAGTTTCAGGTCGGAGCAAAGTGATGAAGAATCATCCTGAGAGCTGAGAATCCTCCAGAGGTGAGAAATGCACCTGCAGTTGTCAGACTGGTCCACCAGGGTCCGAGAAGAGAAACGTTCTGCCAGACATCTGAGTCTGCAGCATCACAGAGCTTCAGTGAAGCCATCGTCCTCAGGGAGACATATATATATATATATATATATATATATATATAAATATATATAAATATATCTAACTATGGACAGCTTCTGATCTGACACAAAACACCACCAGCCAAAGAAGTGTGTGGGAGGAGCACCAAGTTCTAACTGTGTCTCAAAAACCAGCTCCGTCTGTTCGGCTCATCTTCACTGAGGAGATGTGCTGCAGTAAATATGAAGCAGTGAGACACATCTGGCTCCTTTCACAACCCAGGGCCTGATTCCTCATCACTCTCACATTCAGCCGCTCATTGATCTGCAGCCCGATGCTCAGTGTGCATGTCAGAGCCCGATCAATACGACTGTGTCACATATCACCGGTGCATGTGTGCAGAGAAGAGAGATGACGAGAGGATCTGACCTTTGACCTGTGCTGAGAACTGAGCGGTGTGTCTGCTCTCGAACTCCTGCAGCTCTTTGTTCAGGTCACAGACGCTCACATCAACGTTCCACGAGCGCAAACCTGTGAAAACACAAAGAGAGAAAATCGACGTCATCGAACGAGGAACAAACACAACATTTCCTGTCTGACGGCGCTGCTTTGTCATCAGGTCGTCATGTGACTGAAACTACTTCTTATTATAAATGATGATGATCCAGAACAAGAAACCTTTGAGCATAGATCGTGTTCAACGGGCCGAGCTCTGTTATTATTTACTTGGAATTCAGCTCATGTGTGAATGAAGTGAATCTGTCTCACTGAACTGAAACAAAGCGTCACGATGCCCTGAAGCACTCTGGGTAATCTGGGTATGTGCAGTAAGAAATCTTTATTCGAAACTGAACAACTTCGGACGACAGCATGGACAGAAGCCTCCAGCTCTAAAACATCGAACCACTGATATAATAATTAGAAGTTTGTCTCTCTGCTCAGACCTGAGTTTTGTCTGTCTCTCTGCTCAGACCTGAGGTTTGTCTCTCTGCTCAGACCTGAGTTTTGTCTGTCTCTTTAATCAGACCTGAAGTTTTGTCTGTCTCTCTGCTCAGACCTGAGGTTTGTCTCTCTGCTCAGACCTGAAGTTTTGTCTCTCTGCTCAGACCTGAGGTTTGTCTGTCTCTCTGCTCAGACCTGAGGTTTGTCTCTCTGCTCAGACCTGAGGTTTGTCTGTCTCTCTGCTCAGACCTGAGGTTTGTCTCTCTGCTCAGACCTGAAGTTTTGTCTCTCTGCTCAGACCTGAGGTTTGTCTGTCTCTCTGCTCAGACCTGAAGTTTGTCTCTTTACTCAGACCTGAGGTTTGTCTCTCTACTCAGACCTGAGGTTTGTCTGTCTCTCTGCTCAGACCTGAGGTTTGTCTGTCTCTCTGCTCAGACCTGAAGTTTGTCTCTCTACTCAGACCTGAGGTTTGTCTGTCTCTTTACTCAGACCTGAGGTTTGTCTGTCTCTCTGCTCAGACCTGAGGTTTGTCTCTCTGCTCAGACCTGAAGTTTTGTCTCTCTGCTCAGACCTGAGGTTTGTCTGTCTCTCTGCTCAGACCTGAGGTTTGTCTCTCTGCTCAGACCTGAAGTTTTGTCTCTCTGCTCAGACCTGAGGTTTGTCTGTCTCTCTACTCAGACCTGAGGTTTGTCTGTCTCTCTGCTCAGACCTTAAGTTTGTCTCTCCACTCAGACCTGAAGTTTGTCTCTCTGCTCAGACCTGAGGTTTGTCTCTTTACTCAGACCTGAGGTTTGTCTGTCTCTCTGCTCAGACCTGAGGTTTGTCTCTCTACTCAGACCTGAGGTTTGTCTGTCTCTTTACTCAGACCTGAGGTTTGTCTGTCTCTCTGCTCAGACCTGAGGTTTGTCTGTCTCTCTGCTCAGACCTGAAGTTTGTCTCTCTACTCAGACCTGAGGTTTGTCTGTCTCTTTACTCAGACCTGAGGTTTGTCTGTCTCTCTGCTCAGACCTGAGGTTTGTCTCTCTGCTCAGACCTGAAGTTTTGTCTCTCTGCTCAGACCTGAGGTTTGTCTGTCTCTCTGCTCAGACCTGAGGTTTGTCTCTCTGCTCAGACCTGAAGTTTTGTCTCTCTGCTCAGACCTGAGGTTTGTCTGTCTCTCTGCTCAGACCTGAGGTTTTGTCTCTACTCAGACCTGAGTTTTGTCTGTCTCTCTGCTCAGACCTGAGTTTTGTCTGTCTCTCTGCTCAGACCTGAAGTTTTGTCTCTCTGCTCAGACCTGAAGTTTTGTCTCTCTGCTCAGACCTGAGTTTTGTCTGTCTCTCTGCTCAGACCTGAGTTTTGTCTCTCTGCTCAGACCTGAGGTTTGTCTGTCTCTCTGCTCAGACCTGAAGTTTTGTCTGTCTCTCTGCTCAGACCTGAGGTTTGTCTCTCTGCTCAGACCTGAGGTTTGTCTCTCTGCTCAGACCTGAAGTTTTGTCTGTCTCTCTGCTCAGACCTGAAGTTTGTCTGTCTCTCTACTCAGACCTGAGGTTTGTCTCTCTGCTCAGACCTGAAGTTTGTCTGTCTCTCTGCTCAGACCTGAGTTTTGTCACTCTGCTCAGACCTGAGGTTTGTCTGTCTCTCTACTCAGACCTGAGGTTTGTCTCTCTGCTCAGACCTGAAGTTTTGTCTGTCTCTCTGCTCAGACCTGAAGTTTTGTCTCTCTGCTCAGACCTGAAGTTTTGTCTCTCTGCTCAGACCTGAGTTTTGTCTGTCTCTCTGCTCAGACCTGAAGTTTTGTCTGTCTCTCTGCTCAGACCTGAAGTTTTGTCTCTCTGCTCAGACCTGAGGTTTGTCTCTCTGCTCAGACCTGAGGTTTGTCTCTCTGCAGCCTGTGCCCGTCTCTCCTGCTCCTCGTACCTTGTGTGATCTGTCTCCTGGTGTCGTCCAGCTGCTGGCTGGAGGAAACGTCTCCGATCACGATCAACATGCGATAGTTTCTGTGCTGGGGCGCAGCTGGGACGTGGTGCTGTCCACGGTGCTGAACACACTCCTCCAGCTCAGCTCGCTCCTCTGAGGCAGCTGCTGCTGCGATGGGGATCTCCATGGTAACAGTGCCGCCAGTGGACACTGAGCCCTTTTCCATTTCCATGACAACTGCATCCGGAGCAAGCACCATGACGATGCAGGATTAGGTGGGAGGAGCGGTGGGCGTGACTCCGCAGATGATAAATATTTGATTGGATCGCAGGTTATGTGGCTATTTGAGGTCTCAGCGTTTTATTGGACCAGAGGAAAAGAGGAATATGAGAATTGATCTTGATCGTATTTCATGTATGACACTGCTGACTCACACTGATGAAGAAGAAGTGAAGATGAAGATGTTATGTGGACATTGAGCAGTTTGACAGTCAGTGTCTGTGATGATCGTCACTGAAGACACGTTGTTCTGATACTGAACTCAACAAAAGACAAAGGCTCTATTTATATCAGTGTCACTGTGAGTACCAGCTCCACACATCTCTGTTCCCTCAACAACAGCTTCACTGTGACACGATCACAACAATGACTCAGAGACAGAAGCTCTGCTGAATCCGCTGCAGCACAGACGCAGCACAGACGCAGCACAGTGGGATTTTATTCAATGATATCAGATTCAAAGATTATTACACACAGTACACATGCGGTACATTATTACACACAGTACACATGCAGTACATTATTACACACAGTACACATGCGGTACTCATGCAGTACATTATTACACACAGTACACATGCGGTACTCATGCAGTACATTATTACACACAGTACACATGCGGTACTCATGCAGTACATTATTACACACAGTACACATGCGGTACATTATTACACACAGTACACATGCGGTACACATGCAGTACATTAGTACACACAGTACACATGCATTACATTATTACACACAGTACACATGCGGTACACATGCAGTACATTAGTACACACAGTACACATGCAGTACATTATTACACACAGTACACATGCGGTACACATGCAGTACATTAGTACACACAGTACACATGCAGTACATTATTACACACAGTACACATGCGGTACATTATTACACACAGTACACATGCAGTACATTATTACACACAGTACACATGTGGTACTCATGCAGTACATTATTACACACAGTACACATGCGGTACATTATTACACACAGTACACATGCAGTGTATTATTACACACAGTACACATGCAGTACATTATTACACACAGTACACATGCGGTACATTATTACACACAGTACACATGCGATACACATGCAGTACATTATTATTATTATTACTGCGTGTTGGTGCATGTTGGCGCATGTTACAGCGTGTTGGTGCATGTTACTGCATGTTGGTGCATGTTACTACGTGTTGGTGCATGTTACTGCGTGTTGGTGCATGTCACTACATGTTACTCTGCATGTAACTGCATGTTGGTGCATGTTACTGCATGTTGGCGCATGTTACTGCGTGTTGGTGCATGTTACTACATGTTACTGCGTGTTGGTGCATGTTACTGCATGTTACTACATGTTACTGCGTGTTGGTGCATGTTACTGCATGTTGGCGCATGTAGGTGCATGTCACTGCGTGTTGGTGCATGTTCCAATATTTACTGCATGTTACTACATGTCACTGCGTGTTGGTGCATGTTACTGCATGTTGGTGCATGTTACTGCATGTTACTGCATGTTACTGCATGTTGGTGCATGTTGACTCCATGTTGATCAGTTCACCACTAAACTCACACCAGGTCATGTGACTGCTCCAGCAGCAGTTAGCGCCTCAGTGACTGCTGCCTCCTGGTGGAAGGATGAAGAGCTACAGAGTCCAACGCTGTTCAGAAATATTCAAGTCTTACTGTTAAATAGAATCAATCGCGTCTTTGTATCAAAGCAGAGAAACGACAGAAGTGAAGACAAAGACATGCGGTTAGAAAGCAGCATGTTATAGATGAACCAGTGTTCGTCCACATGCAGTCATGTCACAGTAAAACATTCTTTATCAACCCGCTGAATACTCGTTTTTCTAAATGAATGAAATATAATGGATCCATTAAAAATACATTTGCAGCTTGACGCGTGTGCGTGTTGTTCCACACCCTGACCCACAGCAAACACGCGCACAGATGACGGAGCGATGCTGGACGCGTTTTTATTCCAACAGAAGAAAACCGAGAGAGAAGAAAGAGGAAAGAGAAGAGAAGAGAGGTAGAAGAGAAGAGAGAGAAGAGAGAGAAGAGAAGAGAGAGAAGAGAAGAGAGAGAAGAGAAGAGAGAACTGAGAGGAGACGGTGATTTATAAGGTAAAATAAAATCTCTCTATGTTTTTAATTAGGCTGGAATAGAAAACATGGAGCCTGTGTGTGTGTGTGTGTGTGTGTGTGTCTGTGTGTGTCTGTGTGTGTGTGTGTGTGTTTGTGTGTTTCAGTGTTAGACATTACACAGTTTGTGTTTGTACAGTTCAACATGTCTGTGTTTGAGCTGCAGAGTGAAAATGTGACGCTGAAGTTTTCTGTGTTGGTTCAGTTTCCGTCTGAATTGAATATGATTCTTGATTTCCTGAGTCTGAGCTGCATGTGGATATTCAGAGGCAGGTTGTCATCATCACTTTGCTCTCAGGACGTCTCCATCTTTGTGTTTCAATGTTGAAATGCAGCTGACTCCACGCTGCTGATGCTGATGTTTTCCATGATGTCTGCATCACTGACCTGAGGCAGGATTCAATCCAACATTAAACACAAAGAAACACAATCTGCAGACTGAAATACTGAATGTCAGCGAGAGTCAGTGGAGCCTGTGACCTTCATGCTGTTTTATCTGTGGTGGCTCTGATAGTTCTCATCACTTCATACCTTCTGATCTGATCTAATGTAAACTGAATGTGTGTGTTCATGTTCATCTCTGACATGAGGACACAACCATTCACCCTCTGAAACCAAAAAAACTCACTTTCCCAGCAGCCTCGTCACTCGACTGACTGGTGCTTTATACTTTCTGTGATGGCTGCTGCTGTCTCCATGGAAACTGAGGTTGTCAAATGATGAAGACAGAGTAATGTTCACGGTTGAAAAGCCGCCTGTTAATCTTCAGAGCTGAGTCGACTTCACGCCGTGAAAACTATGTTTGGAAGAAGAGGAAATTCTTATGCCGAGATAAAAGAATCTAGATTATACTTTACTTAATCAGTGTTTGTCTTCTTCAGGCATCATGTGCAAAGATTAATGCACAGTCATTCAACTTCAAGCCCATTTCTGTTAACTGTACCTTTTAAATTCTACAATCAAAGAGCCAACAGATGCAGGAGGTTTCAGTCCACAGAAACAAATGTGTGTAAAACACTTGAAAGTGCAGAAAACTGCAGAAACTGCAGTGATAGTGAGGAAGTGAAGAAGTGAAGTCATATATCATTTCTGCTGGACGCCTCTCAAGGGCCCATGAAGGTCTCTGAGATGCAGTGACCTGGATTTCTCTCTTCGACGTGATTTATCATCACAGACTGTAAAACTACAGAATCACATGTAAAACGTTCATGTCTGGAAATATAAACGAGGAGAAAAAGAAAAAGCCAGTTTGGTTCAGATCAGATCTTTATTTTTGTTATTTGTGCACTGAGGCAGACGAAAAGTTAATAAGTTAATACAGTGAAAGTGTCGGTACTGTGCTTGTTCTCCAAGAGAACATTAAAGATCAGAGACCTTCAATTCATGTTTGAGACGTTATAGACATCATATTTAAAAAGACAGAAATACTGACTATCAATCAAATTAAGAAGATTTAAATCTAATTAAAATTAAAAAACAAGATATCAATCAAATTAAGAAACAAGATATAACTCATTAATTTGATAAAGGAGCAGAATCATGTATAAATATAAAATCTAAACGAACAAAATTCATATAATCATAATCATAATCATAATTTTACTGTAAAAATTTAATTAAAGAATAAATATAAATTGATCCTGAAACCAGGGGTCTCTCGTGACGTCACTCCCAAATAGACCAATCAAATTGCGTCCCGCACGTTTTGCCGCGAAATGCCGAGAAGAGCCTTTGTTCTACCGGAAATAGAAAAACAACAACAAGCGTTCAAACAGAAATGTTGACGTGTGTTAGAGTCCGCAGCTCCGGAGGCGAGGGGCCGTTTGTCCGGAGGTGAGGGGCCGTTTGTCCGGAGGTGAGGGGCCGTTTGTCCGGAGGTGAGGGGCCGTTTGTCCGGAGGTGAGCGACTCTGTTGTCGGGCATTAGCAGCTAGCTCCCTGTAGCTAACATGCTAACACCAGCCGGTGGCTGCTAACATCCCCGCTCCTCCGTCCTCTCCCTGCCCGCTGTGTAGTGAACCATAGCCCGGCTCCTGACCTCATGGATCCCGGGTACCTGGACTCCAGCCTCCCGCAGCCCGACAACCCGTGTCTGATCGTGGAGGACTCTCAGCCGGACAGCGTCGCCCTGGAGGACGATCCTGAGAGCAGCTACCGAGCCCTGCTGGCCCGGCGCCTGTCCAACCTGCAGCCCAGCTCCCGGAGCCCGGTGCTGGTGAGCGGGGCTCTAATGTTAGCATCTGTATTTAATACCAGGTACTTTCTGCTCCTATGAGACAGATGTACCCGCTGTGCTAAGTATTCATACTTCAGTGTACACACATACACACACACATATATATATATATATATATATATATATATATTCACTTCAACTATCAGTGTTACATTTCTCAGAATGTGGCTGATGTTTTGGTTGTTGGCTAACTAACCAACTATCTGACTACCTACCTACCTAACTAACTATGTGATGTGACTAACTAACTATGTGATGTGACTAACCAACTATCTGACTACCTACCTACCTAACTAACTATGTGATGTGACTAACTAACTATGTGATGTGACTAACCAACTATCTAACTAACTAACTAACTATGTGACTAACGAACTATGTGATGTGACTAACCAACTATCTGACTACCTACCTACCTAACTAACTATGTGATGTGACTAACTAACTATGTGATGTGACTAACCAACTATCTAACCAACTAACTAACTATGTGACCAACTAACAATGTGATGTGACTAACCAACTATCTAACTAACTAACTATGTGACCAACTAACAATGTGATGTGACTAACCAACTATCTAACTAACTAACTATGTGACCAACTAACTATGTGATGTGACTAACCAACTATCTGACTACTACCTACCTGACAGTCTGACCTGGATAGCATCATGTAACAGCCCCTCACGTTCTCGTTGAGATGTCCGTCCTGTCGATGAGCAGGAACAATGTTCAACACTTTGATCTTATTGGGTTTAATCTCACTCTGGTTGAATTTCTCTCAACGTGAGCTGCATGTTTTCTTTCATTCTCCAGTAAATGTCAGTGGATGTGCAGAGTGAGCTCCTGTCATTGATGATCAGCTGTCTGTGTGTTTCATTCACCCATTCTGAGGAAACTCACTGTGAACAACAGTTCTGTGAGATGAGAGAATGTTTTCTTCCCTTCACAGGAACTGATCTCCTCACCTCTGGGAAGCAGATGCTCTCAGACAGACTCAGAAAGTTCCCAGAGTAACAACCAGGCTGAAGCTGGTCAGTTCTGTTCGTACAGTACATCTAACATTTATACAGTATCACTGTTTCATTCTCTTTAGAACTAAACACTAAAAAACCTGTTGTTCCGTATTCAGGGATTCTCACAGCAGTCAACCTGAGCTCAGCGCTCCAGGAGGACGAGAGTCAAGTTCTCAACATCTGCCCTCCTCCAAACAAGAAGTACGTGTGGACCTGACAGTTTGGAAGATTAATGTTGTTCTGCTGCAGAGTCGTGAAGTGTCTTCACTTTTCTTTCAGGAGTTCACCAGAGGAACCAGATATGGATTCTAGAGCGGACTCTACCACACACTGCTGTCCGGCTGAAGGTAACAGTTCTTCTCACATGAAGCATGGCACATTTTAAGACCTTAATATTACCTTGTGTGTCACTCTTCATAACAAACTCGTGTGTGTGCGTGTCTGTGTGTGCGTGTCTGTGTGTGCGTGTCTGTGTGTGTGTCTCTGTGTGTGCGTGTCTGTGTGTGCGTGTCTGTGTGCCTCAGAGGGAACCTCTCAGTTTGGTTTTCTCGAGCTTTCTCAGACTCAAGATCTGTGCAGTGAAGCAGTGAACAGTCGGGGGGAAGATATCGGCCCGCAGCCAGACTGTGAGAGACGCAACAAGTTAGGTATTCGTTAAATTCCTGTTTATATTTCGTTATTTTATCACGGAGGCCTCTAATTTATAGAACATAACAATATCTCAGCCAAGCTGATGGTTTAAACAGTCCATCTCATTTCCACCTGCTTTTCATCACCAGCTGAGCAGAGCATCGGCTCCAGGACTTCAGCGAATCAGGACAACAAATCTGCGAGGTACTGATCCATGTGGTGTTTTAGGTTCTACATTCATTCCAGATGCTCATCTGGTATTAGCAGTTTGTCTTTGTCCTCCAGATCTGAGGTGAGCTCCAGCAGCTCGTCAGACTCTGCAGCTCCTTCAGGCCGACAGCTGAGTGTCCAGGTTCTGCTGCACTCTGAGGGTCTGCAGGCCTCAGGTGAACAGAAGCAGCTGGACTGTGACATCCCGTCCTCGCAGGAAGACATGTTCGATGCTGACAAGTCGGGTACGTTCACACACTCTCATGTTAGGCTCTTGCCCATGAACTATATTACACCTCTAATGAATCTACAGACATTTAGTAAAAAATCAACTTGTTTTAACTTAATGTAAGGAAACTTGAACTAAGACCACAGATGTTCTTTTGAATAATTTAGTGATTAAGTTTATGACATCTCTTCTGACTACACCTTGACTAAGAAGATGGTCTTAGTTTAGATTCACTAACATGTCACTCACTGGGTTTGTTCCCTCATGGTTGATGCACTTGTTGGAAGTGGCTGTGGATAAAAGCGTCAGCTAAATGAAATGTAATGTTTGAATAGCATGCTGACAGAGGACACGTTGCATTCTGACTGACATGACAACATCCCTCCACACTCTTGATTTCAAGTATTGATCAATATCACATTACTGTTCACTTCTGAAAAAGCTATGAGAGCAGCAAGGGGAAGTCCCTGAGCCAAAAAATATAGAAACTAGTCACTGTCCAAGACAAACTTCCTGCAGACTCAGGCCCTTCAAGGCTCCTGCTGTTCACAGTTTTCTGTAATTTTACACGCAGCCAGTCTTTAGTACTAGTTGTAACTTGTCTGTGTTGCTCTCAGGAGCTGCAGTTGACAGCACGGTATCTGAGCAGGAGCAGCAGGGTCACCCGACCCCGACACCGTCCCACACCCTCCGACTGCTGCATCTGTCTGGACAGGGAACACTGGTGCAGGAGAGTCTGTCCCAGTAAGTCACACACGTGCTTGTGAACCCTCCGCTCATCCATCTTCACACTGTGCAGCCGAGTAAATGACATGATTTCATTGTCTTTTTTTTTTCTAGGAGCTCGGCTGATTATGTTGCTCCGACTCCAGACAACTTCAGCCACACTCCTTTAATTGTTCCCAGCTCCCCGACCGGACCAGAGCATGAACACGGTAAAAGAGTAACATTACTTATCATGACGCTGACGCTGTTATCAAAAGTGAACTACAGTCAGGGAGCAGCAAGCGTCACGTCAGTGCAGCTAAAAGTCTTTTGCGTCGCCAGGTGCTGATGAACCAATGGATACTTCGTTGCCCCCAGAAGATCGAGCAGGGGCGAGGGAAGAACAGCCAATGGAAACGGAGGCCGTCTCTAAGCCACAGCCATCTGCCTCCACGCCCGTATCCCAGAATTCCCCTGGTTTTGCATTGGATCGTACGCTCTCTTTACCCACCCAACCAGAGTTCTCGCACGTGTGTACTACTTCCTCTTTTTTAATCAATGACTCTTCTCATTTATTTATTAGTTTTAATGGTGCAACACGTTTTTTTATTATTAGTTTTATTAAATTGTTATTATTAATTTCCCCTGTTGATACTTTATGAAATATGAATATATTGTTGAATCTAAAATATCAGGAGAGAATAAGACGTTTACCAACTTATCATAAAACTTTTAATAAGGGAAAGTGATTCACATTCACCTGATGCAGCTTCTATGAGTTCTCTTTTCTCAAATCAAAATATCTTAAATAATCCAATTAATTATCATTATATTAATGCAGTCACTATAATCGATCCTGTGTTTTCTTTCTGTTTTCTCAGGACGTTTTTGTTCCGACACAGAGCCTGGAGCCTCCTCAACAGTCTGATAAGCAGTCGAAGCCTCATGAGACCCAGTCTCAACATCTGGAGACGGCACCGTTCACTTCTCCTCTGCAGCTCTGTGTGAACTCTCAGAGCAGCGGTCCTGCTCAGCAGACCTCAGTGCAGATTGAAGACGACAGTCAGGCCACACAGATTGAGGAATTTGAAGAGCCGCCCGCCGTCGACACCAGTGACTCTGTGACTTTGTGCTGTGACCAGAGGAGCGAGAGCGTCCCCCCAATATCACAAACTAGTTCAAAAGCTTCCAACTGTGCAGAATCACCAAAACGTTACAGCGAATGTGCAAAGACTGAGCCGTCCAATCAGTCGCAAAGTTCTGATGTGCACAAAAAGACAGCTTCTTTGAATGTACGAAATGTGAATGTAAAAGACAGCAAAGGGTCGACCTCTGCCGACACGGTGTCCTGCTCTATGCCAAAGCTTGATTCCTCTGCTGTGTCTGTTAGCAGCTGTGTGCAGGAGACTCCCTGCAGTTTGTCCTCACAGTCCGTCTTCTCTCAGACGTCTGCTGTGGATGTAAGAGGAGGAGGAACGACAAAGAGTCGATCCGTAGAATTAGTTTCACAGACTAACAGCGACGTGATGGATCAGTTGGAGGAGGTGATGGAGGAGGAAGAGGAGGAGAGTGCAGCAGGAGGCGGGGCTTCAGGAATGGCTCTTGCTCTCTCTCAGAGTCAACTGATGTCTCCTGAGCCAATGGAGGACGAGAGTGAAGAGCAGGGAGCTGACAGCATCATCGTGGTTACAGACAGCGAGAAACACTCCCAGATTCTGAAGAAGGACGTGACCAACAGCTCCCAGCCAATCCGAGCCAATGTGGCCGCCTCCACCAACGGCCACGAGTCCCAGTCTCGGGCGAAGAAGGTGAACGCGGCACCTGATAGGTTGTCCCAGACGGAGAGGGCGGGGCCTGAACCAGAGGCGCTCAAAGACAAGAGCCTCAGTGACAGCTCAGGAGGTAAAGTGGACGCAGACGTACTGTATCTCACCGTTCTCTCCTCACCCTGTGGCTCCCAACATGGCGGTCGAGAACCGTACAAAAAGTTTCCAGAAAGAAAATAAGAAAACAAGTAAACAATGTTTATTTTACCAGATATTCTCTAATTTAAAGCTGTTTTCAGACATGAACTGTGTAAATTATTGTCCTGACATGTTGTGTAGTCAGTGTGTGATCGTCTTCTACGTGTGCGGCTCCTCTTCTTCATCCTGAGAGATTTGTGTTCTTCCAGTTTCACGTCCGTCACGTGTTAGAAACCTCAGAGACACGCCCATTGCTCACTGGGAAGGTTCATGGACTCACTCTATGTTTAACTAGAGGCTGCAGGAGAAGATCCAGAACATGTCCAGAGACATTTGTTCTCACATACAGAACACGTCATGAACATGTGAGGAACACGCCGGGAACATGTCTGGTTCAGTTCTTGTTTGAAAACAGCTTTTGTGTCATCGTCAGTGGTCGCCCTTTAGATTAGCCTTCAATGACATTTGAATAAACCCATTAATTCACAGTTAATGAACTAAGTGCAGATGTGCAGCCTGTGACGGGAGACTTGCACAAATCTGATTTCAACATGTTGATAAACATCGTCCCTGTTGGAGACTGTAAGAAATCTGTCTTTAATGGAAACTGAACTGAAATAGATCTAATCTGATTCCAACTATGTTTTTCAACGACAGAGATTTCCTTCCACTTCACACTTCCTAAAGAAGAGATGCTGATTGGTCCTGCTGCTGGAGCCACGCCTCCTCTAATCAATCAGCTGAAGCAGACGCTGAGACACAGCACTCCCATTGGTGGGTTCCACACACAAGAGCATTGCATAGCAGCTTCTCTGCCTGATGTCACGTAGCACAACACGATCTGACGCTGAACTTTGTCTGTGTATCTTTTATCCAGAGATCTTTTCTGAGAAGTCAGACAATGTGGGTGATGTCTCTGCAGACGTGGCGATGGCTGCCAGCGACATTGTGTCTGGGGAAGGTGGCGAGGATGGGACGGACCCTGGAGACAGGAAGCTGAGTTTGAGGATGAAGCTGGTGACCCCAGTCGGAGAGGGCAGCTCTGAGTCCTTCAGTCTGCAGAGTAAGATCTGCTCTTGCTCATCTTCATTGTTCATTCTCTTCTTGGGAGTGACTAGATGGTTTCCATGGAGACGCTCTCATCGCCCTCTCAGTAATATATTTATTTCCACCAGAGCCGGCGCTGTCAGACGAGGATGCATCTGTGGTCAAGGTTGTGACCAGGTAAAGCTATTAGCCCATAGTTATTCATTTTTTAAAATGGCACAAACTTTTCTGCAACTTTTCCTGAAAAAAACCTGAAGATAACGTCTGAGTGAGCTCGTCTGAGAACACAGCAGGAAATCCTCCAACAGGATTCACTGCCAGCAAGTTGGCGTGTTCATGACATTTCTAACACGTGACACACAAATCTGACATAACTAAAAGAATACAAATATCTCTGAACCTCGTTAGCTCCTGTTTCACACAGCTTCACTTTTTGTTACCTGCAGTCATTACATCATTTAGCTGATGCTTTCGTCCTAAGAGACTTACACATTCATTCATATATGAGGGGCCATTTTGGGGGGGGGGGGGCTCAGCATCTTGCCCAAGGACGCTTCGGCATGGGCTGGGATTTGAGCAGCTGACCTTCTGGTTGGAGGACACCTGCTCTGCCCCCTCAGCCACAGCCGCTCCAGTCGCCTGCAGAAGGTCACAGAAATAAAACGTTGCTCATGTTTGATGTCTCAGCAGCTCGTCAGTGTTCAGTCGAGTCCGGCAGGTGCACAGACAGCAGGAGGACAACCAGCCTGGAGACAACGCTACATCGGTCAGGTGAGCACAGCACCGAAGCTACTTGTGCTGTTACATGTTGTACCTCCGCCAAGGCTGACGTCGTTTCTCCTGTACTCTCCTCTTCTAGTTTAAATTGTGTTCAGATGAAATGTCACTGTCAAAGCTCCACTGGCGACTGTTTGTTCCACTTCCTCATTTAACTCTCACCAGCGTTTAAAGCACAGACTTTAAACAGCATCAGTGAGCATCAACTGACAGTATGAGACTGTGATCTGAACAGTCTGCACCGTTGTCCTACTTCTGTTCCATTTTTAGCACGACGCGGTTTGAAAAATTGCCACTTTGGTGACTCTGCTTTTACTAATTGAAAACACAGCACAGATGTATAAAATGAGTTATCACCTGTGTGTCATCTGTAATTTAAATCTTCTTCATATACACGTGATCTGTTGAGATTCTCTCCATTTGACCTGTGGAAGTATGAGTAGATTCCCCCTCTTGTGCTTTAGTCGACACTGCATGTTACAGAGTGTGAGACCTACTTCTGGATCCTGCAGCTGGGAGGGGTTTCTATTTTTTGCACCATGTGAATCTTCTCCTGGGACGATGTGAGGCGTTGTTTTGCCCCCTGCTTTAGAAAAGTGAGGTCAGCAGTTGAGTTCTCTTTTTTAGTCACTTGCTTCTTGTCAGAAATAGTTGAGAGAAATCTCAGACGATGTGGATCTGGACAAGAGTCTTCAGTCTTGGAGCAGAGTTGCTTTGTCTTAAACCTGTTCTAATGGAGCGAGGTTTAAAAAAAGATTTCATCACTATGAACTTCACCGGAGCCTCTGAGAAGCGGCTGGTGGGTTCTACACTGTAGACGGTAAAGTATAGTGTTCAACTTAGTACCATGTAATCTGTTTTATACCAGATCTGACGTGTTAAGTTAAAGTTAACACTGAGACAGTGGAGGAGGCACCGCAGAGCAGCTGAATGAACCAGTTGGAACATCTGACAAACTCTTCGTCGGCTGTGTCAGCCTCTGCTCGGACTCCATTTTGAACTGACTAATTTTTTTGCTGGTGTTCGTTTAACCTGACGGACAAATCCACCATTTTGAAGAGGAAACCCTTCTGACGGAGCTTTAATGTTGTTGTGCAGGTTGTAGTTTTCAGTGGAAAGTGTCAGGGACCTTCACACTTGATAACAGGGTTCATCTGGGATCATGTGGGTTATTGTGATCTGTAGCTGGGTTCAGACACATGGCTCCTGGAACTTCATGTAAGTTGTGGGTAGCTTCTAATATTGACGCTGTATCTTTATTGGTCGTCAGCCAGATGTCCCACAGCATCACATGTGTACATTTGAACGTCTCTGCAGGGCGGAGCTGTTCGCCTCACCTCAGAGAATCTCCCAGGCTTCCTCGCTGGGATGCAACAGCCTGCCTAACAGCCAATCAGAACCTTCACAACAGGAAACGGCACCGCAGCAGAAGACTGTAAATACCCCCACCTCTGCTGACCAATCAGAAGAGAGACGAGGACCACCCGGCGCTTCAGAGCCCCCGACCCCAAACAGCCAAGATGCCAGACAGAAGGCGAATTCCCAGAAGTCCTTTGACAACAGCGTCAGCTCCAGTCCGTCCAACAAGGTTTGTCCGTCACTGTGCATCAGTGTAGAGGACGAACGTGAGTTTATGATTCTCATGTTGAAAGGTTTTGGTATCATCTTATAACAAGAATCGATTTCACATAAAACACACAGGAACACAGATGTTACAAGAATTAAAGAAAACAGCAAAATAACACACAACAAAATATTCAGTAAAATCTTTCATGAAAAATACAAGTAAAATGATTTATTCTACTACATATTCAAATTACAGACGATTGAGTGTTTCCCTCTCAGACAGAACTAGACAAGTGTTGTTCAGTGTTGATGTTTGAGGCTGAATCTCCTCTGTGTGTCTCAGCTCCGACAGCGGACGCTGTCCCAGCAGACCGGCGTCGATGCAGAGGGGCTGCGCTCTCCAGTGGGAAGGGTACGGAGATCCATGTGCATTCAAATGTCTGGAAACATTCACATCATTATCTGACACTCCTCTGTTCTTCTCTAAAAGGTGGAGCCAGAGTCTCCGTCCTTTAGAAGAGCCACAGGCCCCGCCCACTGCAGACACGTGCGCACCATCCAGGAAGTGCGGACCACCATCACACGGATCATTACAGATGTTTATTATGAGGACGGCAAAGAGGTGGATCGTAAAGTCACTGAGGTAACAGCTGTGTCTCTTCGCCTCTCACAGGTTGTTCTACATCCTGCTACAAATACTGAAAACACGTATTTCAAAGTGTCTGAGGTTTAAGTTTTATCTCCAGTTAGAGAATAAACGTTCATGGTCTTTGTGAAGTTTGCAGACTCGTGTTCAGACGTTTCTGGTTGAATGTGTGATTGTGACACTTTGTAGGATGAAAAGTTTCTTTGTGACACGAGGAGCTTGAGCGTCACTGATCTCTTTGATGTCACCAGGAGAGCGAGGAGCCAGTGGTCGACTGCCACGTGTTGGACAGCGACATCTCCCCGTGTCGCACGGGCAGCAGCTCTGTGACCTCCGGTGACCTGGGTGACATCAGCTCTTTGTCGTCCAAGGCCTCCAGCCTGCAGCACAGCTCGGGAGGAACCAGCAGCAGCGCCGGCTTCACCAGGCCGGACTTCATCATGCCGTCCAGCCGAGGGGGCAGATCCTTCAGGTACAACCTCCCCCCTCACGCGTCAGTCACTGGTTCTCTTGTGTCCTGTCTCTCTGCTCTGTGGTGATGCATGCTGGTTCCTGATCCACCTCTTCACCTGTTTGACTTTCTAACACGCTCATCTCTCAGTGATTCACTGATCCCTGCCTGCCTCAGGTACAAGTTGCTTCCAGGCACAGATCCGGGGTCCTTCTTTAGCAGGACGGCTTTTCCTTTTGAGACTGTCCCCAGATCAGTACCTGTGCAACTTGACCGGCTCCATTCGTCCCCTCTGTGTGTCCGCAGTCCCAGGAGGGGAGGTGGATATCAACAGAGGGGTCACAGGGGTCAAAGGGCAGGGTCAGTGGTCACGAAGGACAGAGGCTATGGCACCCTGGGGGCCCGGGCCTTCGTCCCGCTGACTCCCAGAGGAAGAGCCAGAAGGGGCCGGCCCCCGTCGCGCGCCTCGCTGTCCAGGTGAGTCCTCCCTGAGGCTCGCCCCGACGCTAAGAGAGCACAAACTCACACTTCCTGCAGTTTCTACCAGTAACATTTTACTTTTCCTCTTTTCACTAATCTCCTTGTACCTGATCTTCACACTCAAGTTTTATATATTTTCATTATCAATCAATCTGCTCATTAGCTTCTAGTTTAGACTGAAGAAACTCAACTCATTGTTATTTCTCTCTGGTAAAGAACCTGGAATCACTTGGTTTGTCCGACAAACTTTCCAGAAGCCAAAGATTTATAGTAAATGAAAACCAGAGAAAAGCGGCTTGAACCAGTCGATGTTTGGTTCTTTGATAAATTCATGAATCAACCGAATCCTTTCTGCAGTAATGTAAAACAATGCACCGCTCACATCAGCAGCATGTTGTACTTTAATAGGTTTTTATTATAAAACTAAATGAGCACATGGCTTTTAAAAAAAGACTTTTTCATCAGGATTAAATCACATAAAATTCTTAGAGGCAGACAAACGAGAAGAGTTTCACTTCTGACACGTTTCCTGTGTGAAAGATTTCATTTGGGTCGACGCAGAGAGAGAAGTGAATTGTAAAAATAGCCGTGGGTCAGAGTGATTTTTCCTGAGGCTGATCAGACCCGTGTTTCTCTTAAGGCGAGGTGGTGTCGGGTCCCTGCAGAGACTCAGCGCTCATGGCCGCCCACAGTCCTCCTCAGAGGACGAGCCCTTCACCCGCATGCTCCCCCCACGTCTCCCCGTCAGCCCCTCGGACACGGAGCTCCTCAGCCACTCAGACTCCCTCAGGTCGTCTCCAGAGGAGGCGAGCTCGGCCAGCAGCAGCTTCGTCGGCCTGCGTGTGGTGGCAAAGTGGTCGTCTAACGGCTACTTCTACTCAGGCCGCATCATCAGAGACGCCGGGGAGGGGAGGTTCCGCCTGCGATTTGACGATGGCTACGAGTGCGAGGTGGTGGGGAAGGATATCCTGCTGTGTGATCCCATCCCTCTGGAGACAGAGGTCACCGCCCTGCTCGAGGACGAGTACTTCAGCATAGGTGAGGAAGAGGAGGAGTCAAAACAACTTGGATTATATTCTATGTAAATATTCCGATTGTTCATATCTGATGAGGAAACCCTCTGGTTCGTTAACAGTTTTCTTGTTGAATGTGCAGGTGTTGTACGGGGCCATAAGTCCGAGGGCCAGGAGCTGTTCTACAGCGTGGAGCGGGACGGACAGAGGCAGTGGTACAACAGGACGTCGGTCATCCTGTCGATTGAACAGGGAAACAAGCTGAGGGAGCAGCACAGCCTCGGACCCTACGAGCCGGCCACTCCTCTGGCCAAGGCCTCAGACATCAGTCTGGGTGAGACGAGCACATCTGGACTTCCTTTGTTGATTAGGAAGAAATGTTGTTTACTGGAGCTCCCCCTACAGGCTGGATGTGTAGTTCACTGTTGATGCGGCTGCAGACAATCACATGGAAGAGTTAGTAGTTAAACCTCTGTTGAAATGTGTTGACTTGCTCCTGATGACAAACAGAACAAAACAAAGTGCAGACTTTAAAAACTGAATCCTTCATCAGTCGTTTCCTCTTGATGATAATAATTTTACTGCAGAGGTAAAAACGTCTCTTGTCCTTGTGGATCCTCTGTGACGATTCTTTTCCCTCAGATAACCTGGTGGAGGGGAAGAGGAGGCGCAGAGTGGCCCCTGGAGGTCAGGACACTCCCAACCGCACCTCCTCTAGCAGCCCCCGCACCCCAGGCCCCTCCGGCAAGAGGAAGCTGAGGACGACCTCCGAGGACGACAGGACGACGGCCAAGAGAGGCCGCAGGGGTCCGGGCATCAGAGCCGGTACAGAGACCGCTTCGCCAAAACCATGACAGCGTGTAAACGTGGTCATGGTCCAAAAAACAACTCACTGAAAGAAGCTGGTTTCAGAGACGTCCGACTTGAATAAGTTGAACAGATTCTAGGAAATAAGTTTTAATTGGTCGTCGTTGTTTTTTTAACACATAATTTTTTAATGGTTTTTAGAAGCTTTTATGCAAAATAATTTTAATTGAACAATGTGATTCCTCTAGAATGTGATTTCTTAAATCTTAAATCTTAAAATCTTAAGTGATTGGATGTAGTTTTTATTTGTATGGACTCAGTAACGTGTGATTGTCTTTGTACTGAGTTTAACCTCCATGTGACGTGTGTCCGGCGGCTGCTTCTGAGACTAATCTGGTAATTGAATAACGAGTAGTTTTATCATGGTGGTGGTTCACAGGTGGAGGGAGGAGCTCAGGTGATTTCCACGGGTGCATTTCACTTATTTTCATCCAGTCGAGCTGTTTTCAAACACAAACAAACATGATGACGACAAGAACCTACACAACTCGATCACGTTTAAAATGAGGAAATACTTTTATTTGTATTTTGGGTGAAATGATCTGATTCCTGCAGTTTGTCTTTTGGACGTTAACGTGTTGGCGTGTTCGTGTCCACAGCTCAGCGGGTCGGAGTGTGTAACACCTCCGGCAGCGGCACAGACCTCCCCGGCCCGTCTGGTGAATTGTCGGAGACTCAGGGTCCGCAGCCTCAGAACGCGTCTCTCTTCATGGGCTTCGCCTTCATGCTGACGGTGTCGTCAGAGAGCGACCGGCTGACCAATAAGCTCACAGAGGAAGAGGAGGCGGAGGAGGAAGGTGAGATGGGTACTGGTTCCTCATCTTCCTCATCTGAAGCTTCTTTTAATCATCAGTAAACACAAGTCTTGTTTTTCCTCTGTAGATCACAGTCAGACGGGCCCCTTCAACAAAGCGTACACAGAGTCTCAGCTGCAGGCGGGAGGAGGCTTCATCCTGCCCGACTTCAACGAGGAGCAGGTGAGTGGAACTTTTATTACAGTTTCAAACATTGTTATAAGACTGGACGTTATGTCAGGTCATCATTTATTCTTCTGGATAATTATCCAGTTCAACGTACAATTCTAAAACAATTCATAAACGATATTTTTCACATTGTTCTCATGTTGATGAGATTTCTCCTTCACCTCATCGAGCGCCTCGCTGTGGCCAGATGTTTTCATGTCGTCTTTATTTCAGTGACGCAGCATTAACTTCTGTCTCTTAGTTTCTGACGCTGCTAAACGTCCAGACCCAACCCTTTAACTCTGCAGCTCTGAAATCAGGACTCTTTACATGAACTCTTTCTAATCACTGTGTTTATTTCATAGCGTTAAAGAAAAGATCTTTAAAGAATCAAACTGTGCAGGTTGGTGTTCAGTCTGTGTTGTTCTGTGATTGGTTCCCTCTCAGTGTAAGGCAGCCTATCAGAGCCTGCTCATCGCCGACCAGCACTGCCGCACCAGGAAGTACCTGCTGTGTTTGGCGAGCGGCGTGCCGTGCGTGTCACATGTTTGGGTGCGTGACTGCTGCAAAGAGAACAAGCTGCTGAACTACAGGAACTACCTGCTGCCTGCCGGGGTGGGGCCGGACAACACCGTCGTAGAATGGTATGATGCAGCGCCACCTGGTGGTTTGACTGGGTGGGTTTCAGCAGACTGGACTCTGATGAGCTGACTGCGTATCGGAAAATAATCCCAAAACAAACTATTTGAAAAAGACGACTGTAAATGTTTCAGTCTTTGCTCCAGAGTTTTCCAACACGAGTTTTGAAGTCGCTGACAAAAGCTTCTGATCTTCACCGATCAGGTGCCAACAGCTGTTTGTGAATTCTTCACAGATAGTGGCGAGGTTCGCCGACAGTTCGCCAACGAGTCGCCAACGAGTCACAGACTCTGATCAGTTTCCAACCTTCTGGATATCGAGTCAGTAACAGCTGCAGCCAATCAGAGCGCAGGAGCAGCGGAAGGTTCAAATAGTGATGAGACAGTTTTGCACACGTCTGTAATCAGGGAACTCAAACAAACACTGTGTGAGGGACAGAAACACAAACTCAGGATTAACGGCATCGCACTCGAGTCGTCTTCAGACAAAAGCCTGAATGTCTGTGTTAGTTTTCATTCGGGTCAAGTTAGGACAGAAAATCTGAACTGAACATTTCACCTCCTGCAGCCGGACGTGTGGTTCTGAGCAGGAACATCAGATTGATCGAGTCTCTGCAGGTAAAAGGTCCTGTAGCGTGTGCGCCCGTCAGTCATGTGTGTTCAGTTTATTTACTGAACTGTTACCTGATGTGGTTTGTGTTTCTTTTTAAATCAGAAAACAAGAAAACAACCTGAAGCTTTAAAAAATCCTGGCGGCAGCAGTCGATGTAAATATGGATCCTACAGAAACCACATGACAAGAGTCAATGCAGCTTCTTCAAAAGATCCTCATGAGAAATGAATTCATCATAATCACCTTTGTTTCATAGTTAATAGGAATCTAAAACAAATTTAAACAATAGATTGATGAAGCCAGAACAAAACTTGTTATAAGTAACATGACTGTACAGAATTCAAGGTGACATCGTTAAACAGTTCTATTGATGATTGATTTTTCTTTGAGATGAAACTGTCGAAAGTTTAAAATCCTATTTTCCTTCTCTCCGCTCAGGCATCCTCGCTGCAGTCCCTTCAAATCCCTGCGGGTCCTTCTGGTGTTTGAGAAGCCGGTGGAGCTTTGGGCTCAGCTGATCACCATGGGCGGAGCTTCGTCGGTCCGACAGCTCCAGGTGGACAAAGACTGTTCAGGTACCGACATCAGGACCTTTAAATAACGTGCACTGTGAAAACATGGTCGTGAACGGAGTCTGTTCCTGTCTGCAGATGTTCCCGCTGGAAAGTACGACGCTGTGGTGACAGACCACGCCTGTCCCCCATTGGTGGAGAAAAGTGTGACATCACAGGAAGTCCCACTGGTGTCCACGGAGTGGCTCATTCAGAGTCTGATCTGCGGCGAGCGCCTTGGTTTCCACAGCAAGCCTCAGTATCGCCACGACTACTCGCCATAATCCAGACCGTGTTCAGTGTCCTGAGTCCTGTCGCATGCTCTGCTGTATATAACCTGTGTGTTTTTATGGGATAATAATAAACTGTGACTCTGGTTTCATTTTAATCAACTTCACTTTATTTTCTCTGCTTGAAGTTTTGGTATTTACACTTTATACAAGAAGCAGAATCATTTGAACCACAGATGAACGTGTAGAGGATTCGTCTCATTCTGTCGTCTTCTTCTCAAACACTGGAAAGAAAACATGGAAGATTCAGAAGCTTCACAACATTAAGTCTTTTAAAAACTCTCAGAGTTTAACTGCAGCTTGACTGAGACGTCTGAAGTGCTGAGTCATGTTCTAGTTTGAAGAAACCAGGCTTCTGTACTTTTCTGTTGTCGTGTGACGGACTCGGTGTTTACAGGCTGGATCCTCCACATGTAAGAATCAACCTTGAACCAGAATTTAATACAACTCATGAAATACTGAAACTTCTCAAAATGTAGAATTCCACTCAGCAGAATCTGCTGCAGCGCCCCTGGTGGCCTGGTCCCCAAACAGCCTGTGTGTAGTGTTTAGTCCTACCTGTGTGTAGTACATGTTGTGTAGTGGTGTTTTGTGTCCTACCTGCCCAGTGTGTAGTACTTGTTGTGTAGTGTTGTGTGTCCTACCTGCCCAGTGTGTAGTACATGTTGTGTAGTGTTGTGTGTCCTACCTGCCCAGTGTGTAGTACATGTTGTGTAGTGTTGTGTGTCCTACCTGCCCAGTGTGTAGTACATGTTGTGTAGTGTTGTGTGTCCTACCTGCCCAGTGTGCCTCCTACCTGTGTGTAGTACATGTTGTGTAGTGGTGTTTTGTGTCCTACCTGCCCAGTGTGTAGTACATGTTGTGTAGTGTTGTGTGTCCTACCTGCCCAGTGTGTAGTACATGTTGTGTAGTGTTGTGTGTCCTACCTGCCCAGTGTGCCTCCTGCCTGTGTGTAGTACTTGTTGTAATCCAGTCGCAGTAACAGCTGGGCCAGGTCAGACTTGATCTGATGGTTGGTGACACTCGACAGGATTTTAAATAATAAGGACGACTGTCGTCTGAAGCCCTGAAATTCCACAGAGCAGAATTAAACATCTTCACACAGACATGAAGAACAGTGAGACATCGTGAGACACCATGAAGAACAGTGAGACACCATGAGACATCGTGAAGAACAGTGAGACATCGTGAAGAACAGTGAGACACCATGAGACATCGTGAAGAACAGTGAGACACCATGAGACATCATGAGACATCGTGAAGAACAGTGAGACACCATGAGACATCGTGAAGAACAGTGAGACATAGTGAAGAACAGTGAGACACCATGAGACATCATGAAGAACAGTGAGACATCGTGAAGAACAGTGAGACATCGTGAGACACCATGAGACATCATGAGACATCATGAAGAACAGTGGGACACCATGAGACATCATGAGACATCGTGAAGAACAGTGAGACACCATGAGACATCATGAAGAACAGTGGGACACCATGAGACATCATGAGACATCGTGAAGAACAGTGAGACACCATGAGACATCATGAAGAACAGTGGGACACCATGAGACATCATGAGACATCATGAAGAACAGTGAGACACAGTGAGACATCGTGAAGAACAGTGAGACATAGTGAGACATCATGGAGACACAGTGAGACATCGTGAGACATCGTGAAGAACAGGTTGTACCTTGACCAGGAGGTCGAGCTGAGCGGTCCCCCTCTCATCCAGAGGAGCCACGGTGGGACTGACCAGAGAACAGAAGTTATCACACAGCTCCAGGATCTCGTTCAGACAGTGGAACACCTGAGGACAAGAGGACAAGAGTTTGTGAGATGAAGACGACTGTCGGGGCTGAACCCACAGTGACGTACCGGCTTCAGGAGGATGAAGGACTGGGCCAGAAGGTTGCTGAGGAAATGGTCGTGGGCCAGTCTGATGCTCTCGAAGTCTCTGGTGGAGTTGATCTGCTGAAGCAGCTGAGAAAACTGAGACTCCAGAACATCCACCTGAAGACGGACGGCAGGAGAACACGGATACTCACATGTTGAAGACATGGATAAGTCATGAAACTGTAGTGTCTGTGTGTAGTTCCCGTGTTCTCCTCGTGTCTGTGTGTAGTTCCCGTGTTCTCCTTGTGTCTGTGTGTAGTTCAAATGTTCTGTGTGTAGTTCCCGTGTTCTCCTCGTGTCTGTGTGTAGTTCACGTGTTCCCCTCGTGTCTGTGTGTAGTTCCCGTGTTCTCCTTGTGTCTGTGTGTAGTTCCCGTGTTCTCCTCGTGTCTGTGTGTAGTTCCCGTGTTCTCCTCGTGTCTGTGTGTAGTTCCCGTGTTCTCCTCGTGTCTGTGTGTAGTTCACGTGTTCCCCTCGTGTCTGTGTGTAGTTCCCGTGTTCTCCTTGTGTCTGTGTGTAGTTCCCGTGTTCTCCTCGTGTCTGTGTGTAGTTCCCGTGTTCTCCTCGTGTCTGTGTGTAGTTCCCGTGTTCTCCTCGTGTCTGTGTGTAGTTCACGTGTTCCCCTCGTGTCTGTGTGTAGTTCCCGTGTTCTCCTTGTGTCTGTGTGTAGTTCACGTGTTCTCCTCGTGTCTGTGTGTAGTTCCCGTGTTCTCCTCGTGTCTGTGTGTAGTTCACGTGTTCTCCTCGTGTCTGTGTGTAGTTCCCGTGTTCTCCTCGTGTCTGTGTGTAGTTCCCGTGTTCTCCTCGTGTCTGTGTGTAGTTCCCGTGTTCTCCTCGTGTCTGTGTGTAGTTCCCGTGTTCTCCTCGTGTCTGTGTGTAGTTCAAGTGTTCTGTGTGTAGTTCACGTGTTCTCCTCGTGTCTGTGTGTAGTTTACGTGTCCTCCTCGTGTCTGTGTGTAGTTCCCGTGTTCTCCTCGTGTCTGTGTTAAGTTCACGTGTTCTCCTCGTGTCTGTGTGTAGTTCCCGTGTTCTCCTCGTGTCTGTGTGTAGTTCCCGTGTTCTCCTCGTGTCTGTGTGTAGTTCCCGTGTTCTCCTCGTGTCTGTGTGTAGTTCAAGTGTTCTGTGTGTAGTTCACGTGTTCTCCTCGTGTCTGTGTGTGGTTCAAGTGTTCTGTGTGTAGTTCACGTGTTCCCCTCGTGTCTGTGTGTAGTTCCCGTGTTCTCCTTGTGTCTGTGTGTAGTTCCCGTGTTCTCCTCGTGTCTGTGTGTAGTTCACGTGTTCCCCTCGTGTCTGTGTGTAGTTCCCGTGTTCTCCTTGTGTCTGTGTGTAGTTCCCGTGTTCTCCTTGTGTCTGTGTGTAGTTCACGTGTTCCCCTCGTGTCTGTGTGTAGTTCCCGTGTTCTCCTTGTGTCTGTGTGTAGTTCCCGTGTTCTCCTCGTGTCTGTGTGTAGTTCACGTGTTCTCCTCGTGTCTGTGTGTAGTTCAAGTGTTCTGTGTGTAGTTTACGTGTTCTCCTCGTGTCTGTGTGTAGTTCCCGTGTTCTCCTCGTGTCTGTGTGTAGTTCCCGTGTTCTCCTCGTGTCTGTGTGTAGTTCAAGTGTTCTGTGTGTAGTTCCCGTGTTCTCCTCGTGTCTGTGTGTAGTTCCCGTGTTCTCCTCGTGTCTGTGTGTAGTTCACGTGTTCTCCTCGTGTCTGTGTGTAGTTCCCGTGTTCTCCTCGTGTCTGTGTGTAGTTCACGTGTTCCCCTCGTGTCTGTGTGTGGTTCAAGTGTTCTGTGTGTAGTTCCCGTGTTCTCCTCGTGTCTGTGTGTAGTTCCCGTGTTCTTCTCGTGTCTGTGTGTGGTTCAAGTGTTCTGTGTGTAGTTTACGTGTTCTCCTCGTGTCTGTGTGTAGTTCCCGTGTTCTCCTCGTGTCTGTGTGTAGTTCAAGTGTTCCCCTCGTGTCTGTGTGTAGTTCCCGTGTTCTCCTCGTGTCTGTGTGTAGTTCCCGTGTTCTCCTCGTGTCTGTGTGTAGTTCCCGTGTTCTCCTCGTGTCTGTGTGTAGTTCAAGTGTTCTGTGTGTAGTTTACGTGTTCTCCTCGTGTCTGTGTGTAGTTCCCGTGTTCTCCTCGTGTCTGTGTGTAGTTCAAGTGTTCTGTGTGTAGTTCCCGTGTTCTCCTCGTGTCTGTGTGTAGTTCACGTGTTCTCCTCGTGTCTGTGTGTAGTTCCCGTGTTCTCCTCGTGTCTGTGTGTAGTTCCCGTGTTCTCCTCGTGTCTGTGTGTAGTTCCCGTGTTCTCCTCGTGTCTGTGTGTGGTTCAAGTGTTCTGTGTGTAGTTCCCGTGTTCTCCTCGTGTCTGTGTGTGGTTCAAGTGTTCTGTGTGTAGTTCCCGTGTTCTCCTCGTGTCTGTGTGTGGTTCAAGTGTTCTGTGTGTAGTTCACGTGTTCTCCTCGTGTCTGTGTGTAGTTCCCGTGTTCTCCTCGTGTCTGTGTGTAGTTCACGTGTTCCCCTCGTGTCTGTGTGTAGTTCCCGTGTTCTCCTCGTGTCTGTGTGTAGTTCCCGTGTTCTCCTCGTGTCTGTGTGTAGTTCCCGTGTTCTCCTCGTGTCTGTGTGTAGTTCCCGTGTTCTCCTCGTGTCTGTGTGTAGTTCAAGTGTTCTGTGTGTAGTTTACGTGTTCTCCTCGTGTCTGTGTGTAGTTCCCGTGTTCTCCTCGTGTCTGTGTGTAGTTCAAGTGTTCTGTGTGTAGTTCTCGTGTTCTCCTCGTGTCTGTGTGTAGTTCACGTGTTCTCCTCGTGTCTGTGTGTAGTTCCCGTGTTCTCCTCGTGTCTGTGTGTAGTTCAAGTGTTCTGTGTGTAGTTCCCGTGTTCTCCTCGTGTCTGTGTGTAGTTCCCGTGTTCTCCTCGTGTCTGTGTGTAGTTCACGTGTTCTCCTCGTGTCTGTGTGTAGTTCCCGTGTTCTCCTCGTGTCTGTGTGTAGTTCACGTGTTCCCCTCGTGTCTGTGTGTGGTTCAAGTGTTCTGTGTGTAGTTCCCGTGTTCTCCTCGTGTCTGTGTGTAGTTCCCGTGTTCTTCTCGTGTCTGTGTGTGGTTCAAGTGTTCTGTGTGTAGTTTACGTGTTCTCCTCGTGTCTGTGTGTAGTTCCCGTGTTCTCCTCGTGTCTGTGTGTAGTTCAAGTGTTCCCCTCGTGTCTGTGTGTAGTTCCCGTGTTCTCCTCGTGTCTGTGTGTAGTTCCCGTGTTCTCCTCGTGTCTGTGTGTAGTTCCCGTGTTCTCCTCGTGTCTGTGTGTAGTTCAAGTGTTCTGTGTGTAGTTCCCGTGTTCTCCTCGTGTCTGTGTGTAGTTCCCGTGTTCTCCTCGTGTCTGTGTGTAGTTCAAGTGTTCTGTGTGTAGTTCCCGTGTTCTCCTCGTGTCTGTGTGTAGTTCACGTGTTCTCCTCGTGTCTGTGTGTAGTTCCCGTGTTCTCCTCGTGTCTGTGTGTAGTTCCCGTGTTCTCCTCGTGTCTGTGTGTAGTTCCCGTGTTCTCCTCGTGTCTGTGTGTGGTTCAAGTGTTCTGTGTGTAGTTCCTGTGTTCTCCTCGTGTCTGTGTGTGGTTCAAGTGTTCTGTGTGTAGTTCCCGTGTTCTCCTCGTGTCTGTGTGTGGTTCAAGTGTTCTGTGTGTAGTTCACGTGTTCTCCTCGTGTCTGTGTGTAGTTCCCGTGTTCTCCTCGTGTCTGTGTGTAGTTCACGTGTTCCCCTCGTGTCTGTGTGTAGTTCCCGTGTTCTCCTCGTGTCTGTGTGTAGTTCCCGTGTTCTCCTCGTGTCTGTGTGTAGTTCCCGTGTTCTCCTCGTGTCTGTGTGTAGTTCCCGTGTTCTCCTCGTGTCTGTGTGTAGTTCCCGTGTTCTCCTCGTGTCTGTGTGTAGTTCAAGTGTTCTGTGTGTAGTTTACGTGTTCTCCTCGTGTCTGTGTGTAGTTCCCGTGTTCTCCTCGTGTCTGTGTGTAGTTCAAGTGTTCTGTGTGTAGTTCTCGTGTTCTCCTCGTGTCTGTGTGTAGTTCACGTGTTCTCCTCGTGTCTGTGTGTAGTTCCCGTGTTCTCCTCGTGTCTGTGTGTAGTTCACGTGTTCCCCTCGTGTCTGTGTGTAGTTCCCGTGTTCTCCTCGTGTCTGTGTGTAGTTCCCGTGTTCTCCTCGTGTCTGTGTGTAGTTCAAGTGTTCTGTGTGTAGTTCACGTGTTCTCCTCGTGTCTGTGTGTAGTTCAAGTGTTCTGTGTGTAGTTTACGTGTTCTCCTCGTGTCTGTGTGTAGTTCCCGTGTTCTCCTCGTGTCTGTGTGTAGTTCACGTGTTCCCCTCGTGTCTGTGTGTAGTTCCCGTGTTCTCCTCGTGTCTGTGTGTAGTTCAAGTGTTCTGTGTGTAGTTCCCGTGTTCTCCTCATGTCTGTGTGTAGTTCACGTGTTCTCCTCGTGTCTGTGTGTAGTTCAAGTGTTCTGTGTGTAGTTTACGTGTTCTCCTCGTGTCTGTGTGTAGTTCCCGTGTTCTCCTCGTGTCTGTGTGTAGTTCACGTGTTCCCCTCGTGTCTGTGTGTAGTTCCCGTGTTCTCCTCGTGTCTGTGTGTAGTTCCCGTGTTCTCCTCGTGTCTGTGTGTAGTTCAAATGTTCTGTGTGTAGTTCCCGTGTTCTCCTCGTGTCTGTGTGTAGTTCCCGTGTTCTCCTCGTGTCTGTGTGTAGTTCCCGTGTTCCCCTCGTGTCTGTGTGTAGTTCCCGTGTTCTCCTCGTGTCTGTGTGTAGTTCCCGTGTTCCCCTCGTGTCTGTGTGTAGTTCCCGTGTTCTCCTCGTGTCTGTGTGTAGTTCCCGTGTTCCCCTCGTGTCTGTGTGTAGTTCCCGTGTTCTCCTCGTGTCTGTGTGTAGTTCCCGTGTTCTCCTCGTGTCTGTGTGTAGTTCCCGTGTTCCCCTCGTGTCTGTGTGTAGTTCCCGTGTTCCCCTCGTGTCTGTGTGTAGTTCCCGTGTTCTCCTCGTGTCTGTGTGTAGTTCCCGTGTTCTCGCTCTTTACCTGTAAGTAGTGCTGCAGGTTGTCAATCAAGAAGGCCATGTGGTTGCGTAGCCTCCATCTGACAGAATCGGTCTGACTGGACTTGAGGTGCTTCCTCTGCATCTGCAGAGCCCAGCAGTGCTGCAGCTGCAGCTGCACCCGCCGCACGCTCAGCAGGTACCTGAACACGACGTTGTACCTGAGCACACACAAGAAGAACAAGTGGCTCGTCAGCTGCACTCGAACACACGAGAAAATGAAAACCATGAGAACATGGTCATACTTCTCCAACACAGCCGGCGTGAAGAGGATGTGCAGCGGCCACTGGACCTTGTAGATGAGGCCGAGAGCCGCCCAGCCTGAGGGAGGAACCTCGCGAGGGGAGGTGTCCTGTGGGGGAGTGGCTCCGTCTCTGGGGCCTGACCCGTCTGTTAATAAAAATATAAAACATCAAAACCATGGGATGTGACATTTTGACAGAGAAGCTCTTACAACAGTGAATGAATAAAAAGAATAATGTGTGTGTACAAATCCTCCACACGAAATATATCGTCATTAATCATCATTATTAAATATGAACATATGACATAATTATGATTTTCAATTCAGGGGCCGGTTGGATTTAGGTCTAACTGATAATCATATTTGATCTGATCAACAACTTGTTTTTTCTCTTCAGTCACAGATGATCAAGCCACTGGATGGCGCTAAACACCAAACAAAATGGAAACTCATATAAAACGGCTTCCTGTTTAATATTTGTGTGGACACGTCATCGTGTGTTTCCTCCTCACGGAGCTGTTGAGTCTGACCTTTGCTGTCTTTACCCTGATAGTCCACAGTGAGGTGCAGCAGAGGCAGAAGGTTGTCGTCGTCCAGCAGAACCTTATGAGCCGCCTGTCGAAACGCCACGTTGACATCTGTAATCACATGAAAACAAAAATCTATACATTTTTACATAGAACAAGAAAAAGCCTCCTTGAAGCTGCAGGTAGCACAGAGGACAGGGGAAATATCCCTTTCTAATAAACCAAACTTACATTTAGCTCATTTACTAACATCACTGACGAGAAGCTGATTTTAAGAAAGTCACAAAGAGCGTCCGTCCTCCGTGTTGCTCTGTTCACTTGTGTGTGTTTGTAGCTGAAGATGTTTCCTCAACTGTAGTTCAGGGTTTATTGTTGTTTATTGCCTCTTTTTTGTCAGAGCCGAGATGTGAGCAGGAATTAATTGGATATTTTGACACTAAATGTACAAACAAGTGAAGTAAGTGAAGTCAGGAGGATGAATATTCACCGTGCTCAGTGACGGCTGTTGGAGGCGTCTTCAGCATGTGCTGCGCGAGGTCGATAAAAACCTGGTAGAGCTCCCCACGACCCAGCAAGTAGAAATCTTTAATGATCTGGAAGAAAACAAACGTCAGCACTGATGATGTGATTCATGATCCAGAAGTGAGAGATGAAAACAAACCTTGAGCTGTTCGAGCAGACCCGACTCCTCCACCATCAGAGTCCACAGGTGCTGCAAGTCGGTCAGATTGTGAGGTTTTCATTTTGTCACTTTCGTGGCATTTTGATTTTAGAGGAAAAGAGCGCAGCGCCACATGAGCTCACCTCGGCCACCGTGCTCCTGATGCGATCAATCAGATTCTCAAAATCCACCAGGCTGAACAGAGGCTGCTGTTTGAGTTTGTGCAGCTCAGCAGCAAACATGTCCTCCTGGCGCTTCAGTATGGAGCCTGAAACAAACAAGAAACGTTTCTATCGTTTGAGTCACACCATCAAACTATGACACGTAGATTTTCAGCGAGAAGCTACCAGCTCTAGAAGGGCTGTGGTTGTGGTTTTCAAACATCTGGACGGATTCTCCCACAAAGAGGATCTTCTCAGCGACTCTGATCGGAATGTATGACGGCAGCATCTCTGTTCTCAGAGAGAACTGCTGCAGAGATGGAGCCAGCATGTTCTCCTCCTCTATCAGCCTCTGCACAACAGGAGGACCAACACTCTGGTTAGATACGTGCCCGGGGCTCTCGTCCTGTGTCTGATGTGCTCGACCGCAGCTCTCACCAGGTCCTGTAGTTCCCTCAGCTGTTTCCCGCTCAAGCCTCCCAGTCCCAGGTCTTCCTCCTCCTCCTCCTGGTTGGCAGCAGCTCCTCCAGCGCTGGGCCCCCGCTTCACGAAGAACTCCTCACTTTGGTCCAGTAGAAATCCGTGTAACATCCAGGCTGCGAGCTGCTTGTACATCACACCGTGGCACACAGCAAGAATCCTGCACCATGTTTCAAACATAACACAAAGAACCCAAAATGTTTTGGTACCATTGTGTGATTACAGTGCAGCTGAAGTTTAACTACGAGCTTCAGTTACTGTAACTACAGGTAGGAAGTTTTATTTCTTGTAGTAGAAACATTACTACAGTTTTCCAGGAATTATTCACATACTTTGGTTTCATTTGTCAACAGAGCTGAGTGGTGAGTTTCAGGTTGTCCCATCACCTCATGTGCAGGGAGGGAGGAGTCACAGTGATATAGATGAACAAACATCTCATAATATGGAATCATTTGATTCTGTATCAGTAAAACATCACAGCTCTGGAGCTGACCCACTTTTCTAAGGCCATGCGAACAGGAGGAAGTCCCCCACAGCTGTGCTTGTACACCGTCTCCAGGATCTGACAGCCATGGATCTAAATCAACGCACACACACACACACATTAGTTGTTTCATACAGCTGTGACTGTATTATCATAATATTATTACGGTGAAATGAGTAAATCTGTTTTTCGAGTCGCGTCTTCACTGGATCCACAGAAAACAACTCTTCATCCGGTCGTGGGAGAAGGTTCAGGATGAATTTCTGCAGTAACCTGTGATTGTGTGAACTTCATGTGTTTGAGCAGTAGTTTACATTTCCTTACCTTCTGAGATCGGATCGTCTCTACCACCACCACCACAGAGGGAAACAGCAGCTGGAACTTGGAGAGAAAAGTTGTTAACAAAAACAGAAAGACTGAGCTGAGACTGAAAACGTCAGTGTTTTAACTGATGCTTTACCTGATGAAGCTTATAATTCACGTGGGATATTGTGAGATGTGGATCTCCAAGGAACTGAAACACACACTCAAGTTGAATGAGCATCCTCTCACATGCTCTAGTAGTCATTCACCACGTTGTCATCATTTTACCTCTTGTTCAAGGTCCAGCAGCGTCTGTCTGTACGGCCGCAGCATCGAGTCCAGTCCGGCGCAGAAAGCCCACAAGTAACTCCCGTGAAGTCCAGTCTGGCTCGGCTGGTTTGTGTGATGCTCCTACAGAAGAAACGGACACGTGATCGGAACTTTTTATTCGTTGATCTAAACATCAGAAGCTTCAAAATCATCTGAAGGGTTTTTCTTAGATGCAATGTGTGAAAAATAATCCAATGAACAAATGTTTATTAAGAGAGAAGGGTCAGGAACTGTATTTCAGATTTAGCCTAAACTAGTACAGACACCAATCTTTAATTCATCTTAGAGTTCACAACCGAAATGTGCAGAACTAATGTTGTCATGAATGACGGGGACTCACTTGTAGATGAACATGGTCAGTGTGTTGTTCTATGAACTCTTTAAGTCGAATACAGTCGGTGCCCAGTTTACAGAGCCGGTTGAGGACAGCGGTCTCACTGGGATGGAGGAAGGGCAGGTCCTGAGAAACCTGTGGGGAAAAACAATGTGCTTCAAGTTTGTCATTAGTCATGATGCACTTAATGTGGGTGTGGCTCTGTATGTTCAATCCTGTGGAGCCTTTTTGGCACCTGTAATTTTATTTCTAGACGAACGTGACGCCTCCAATCATCCGGAAATGACTGATCGTTCAGTTTAGGCACAGAACTAATTCTACCACAAAGAAACCGAGGGAGGGGCTCCGTTGATTGATTTGACTAAAACACCTTTTTCGAAAGCTTCAATTATCCAGAACTTTAAATATCTGTAAATGTAGGATAAAGACAGTCAAGCCTGTGGTCTTTTATTTCAATTAAATTCTGAAATTACAGTTTAAGATGTGTGGAATAGTAATTCTCTGTATGACATCAGAAGCTTGGAGGTGATAAGATATGTTTCCACCTTGTAAATAGGACGAGTTACAGTATTTGAGGTCTGTGGTGAATGTTGCATTACATTTCTCTCAGTCTACTTTAAGACTGTGTTGATACGATCAGTCCGAGCCTCTAACAAGTGTAATGACGTTAGTTACTAGTTCTGACATTCACCAAATATAATTCTCAATGTTTCCTTATTTTCAGACAGCCAGTGTTATTCTGACGCAGTAAATAAGGACAAATACACATCTACAGTTTTTTAGGTAACAAGTAAAACTACTGAAACACAATCATAGAAATATTTGTCACTGTGACAAAATACAAACACAACTTCAAAAATAATTTCTGTATTAAACTACATAATACTGAATTATACATTATCAACCGATATTTTAATAAAAAGGTAGTTTTTATTCTGGAGCTGTCTTTATTTAGTTTGTATTATATTCTAAACTCGAATATCAGTCGTTGTTACTGGATTTGAACTTTGTTCAGCTGCTACCTCAACATTTTAAAAAGGAAAAAATATTTATAATGTGTAGACAATTAAGACAGATAAAGATATAGAGAGATAAATATAAAGATAGAGATGTAGATAAATATAAAGATAGAGATGTAGATATATATAAAGATAGAGATAAATATAAAGATAAAGACGTAGATAAATATAAAGATAGAGATGTAGATAAATATAAAGATAAAGACGTAGATAAATATAAAGATAGAGATGTAGATAAATATAAAGATAGAGATGTAGATATATATAAAGATAGAGATAAATATAAAGATAAAGACGTAGATAAATATAAAGATAGAGATAAATATAAATAGAGAGAGATAGATATATATAAAGATAGAGCTATAAATAAACATAAAGACAGAGATAAACATAAAGATAGAGATAAATATAAAGACAGAGCTCCAGATAAATATAAAGACAGAGATAAACATAAAGACAGAGATAAACATAAAGACGTAGATAAACATAAAGACAGAGCTCCAGATAAACATAAAGATAGAGATAAACATAAAGATAGAGATAAACATAAAGACAGAGATAAACATAAAGATAGAGATAAACATAAAGACAGAGCTATAGATAAAGATAAAGACAGAGCTATAGATAAACATAAAGACAGAGCTCCAGATAAACATAAAGATAGAGATAAACATAAAGATAGAGATAAACATAAAGACAGAGATAAACATAAAGATAGAGATAAACATAAAGACAGAGCTATAGATAAAGATAAAGACAGAGCTCCAGATAAATATAAAGATAAAGATAAAGACAGAGCTCCAGATAAATATAAAGATAGAGATAAACATAAAGATGTAGATAAATATAAAGACAGAGCTCCAGATAAATATAAAGATAAATATAAAGATAGAGCTCCATGGTGCAGAACCCACAGTGACTTGTGGACTTGAACTCGTGTACCTGTAACCCTGTCCCTTTGCTCCAGGTGAGAATATCTCCCGGATATCCGCTGAGCGCCATCAGCAGCTCGTGAATCATTTGGATTCCGTTGATTTCAAATCAAATAAAAATCATCTGAGTTCATCCACGAACCAAAACAAACTGCCGCCAGAGCTGTCGCAGGAGACATACGTCACCACGCAAAGCACCACGGGATGTAGATGCGCAGGCTGGCGGCGAAGTGTTAGCATTAAACTGCTCTGTGTGGTTTTCACTGTAATTTGAAGATTCACTCAAATAGACTCATTTATTGTTATTTCATGGTTCTAAGATATTTTAGCATCGAACGTTCAATGAAGCAAAGAACGGGTTGTAGCGTGTAGCGAGCACGGGGCTTCTGGGAAACGTAGTTCCTCGGTAAAAAGTCAGTGTTTCGTCATCATCGGGTCAAGTCGCTAGCTGCTAACAGCTAACAACACATCGCATCAGAGTCTGGTGAGTTGGTTAATGAATCTTATGAATCCAGACACATGAGTCATATCTGCATGTGAGTCTCGTGAAGCCGGACACTTCGAGTCGTTGTTGTTAGTCGGTCTCTGGTGGAGCTAATGTTCACCAGCTAACTGTAACTCACCGTCAAAGTTCAAGTCTCTGTGGAAACGAGTTAGCTCAACTAGTTAACCCAAACACAGCAGGCTAACAACAGGCTAACAACAGGCTAACAACAGGCTACAACAGGCTAACAGCAGGCTAACAACAGGCTAACACATCTGGGTTCTGTAGGTTTCAGGAGCAGCTGCTGGGTTTCAAACACTTGAACAGAATCTTCTCTCCACAGTGACACTGACCCACAGTCAACTGAAGACAGGTGGACAGGAAGGTGATTATTGAGACACACTCAGACACAGAGACACACACTTTTACATAGAGACACAGAGACACAACTCTACACACACACTCAGACACAGAGACACACACTTTTACATAGAGACACAGAGACACAACTCTACACACACACTCAGACACAGAGACACACACTTTTACATAGAGACACAGAGACACAACTCTACACACACACTCAGACACAGAGACACAGAGAGAGACACTTTTACACACAAACACTCATCCCTCTCTTCCTGTAGTGATTGATCTGGGATCATTTTGTACGGCGCTCCCACAGCCGGTGCTTGTCGTTGCAGGGATGGAGGGGGAGAGGAGCGGAGAGGACGTCGTGTCAGACTACCTGGGTCAGAACCCAGAGCTGGCCCAGTGGGTCGAAACCCTCAGGACTTACTGTGAGAGCAACAAGCAGTGGGTCGCTCGGAGGGAATTCATCCTGAGAAACATGGAGGCCTTCCCCACAGTGGAGCTGGGGGTCCCCAGCAGCAGTCTGGACAGGCTGCTCTCTCTGTCCATGGTCTGGGCCAATCACGTTTTCCTCGGCTGCAGGTAGGGAGCGACAGCAGGATGATCCAACTCCAGGAGGCGACGATCGATCCCTTCAGACAAAGAGTGACTTTCCTTTGGTTCTTTTCATCCCTCAGTTATCCGCTGGCCGTGATGGACAAGATCAAGGAGATGGGTGAAGGGATTGTTGTCGAAGATCCTCCAGTTCACAGGACGACAAAAGATGAATCCATGGCCAAAGGAAAGAGAAGCACCACAAGTGGTAATACACTGTTAATCATTGTTAAAGAGATAGTTCAGGTGGAAATGAAATGTCAAACTATCAACTGTGTGGTTTATGGACAAAGTTTCCAATATTTTATAGTTTGTTGGAAATACAGAAGGGCATAGACGTTGGACCACTCAGCATGCTCCCTAAAAAACTTAATTTGAATTCACTAAATCCAGAAATCACACACACACACACACACACACACACACACCCACACACACCATCAGTTCCCTAAACATGAAAATCATTTTTTAATCAATGTTTAAAATTGTTCTATAACACAATGTTAAAGAAAGTAGCCCCCTGATCCAGATCCACACTGTCTCATACCAGGTTCATCTTGAATTTATTATTGACACACGATCCGTTTTTCAGCTCCAGGAAATGTTCTGAATTATAAGAGCTGTGACTGCTGAGGGTGGGAGGGACAAACTCTGGCTTGTTATCGAACACCGACATGTTGCCTCTTCTCCACTGCTGCATGTGTCAGTGCAATTGTGTTCTGGTTTTTCTTTTCTTTTCACACCCACTCCTGACGCTGGAGTTCCTCATTAGATGCTGTTTCTTTGTGCCACTGTCTGTTGTGACATCATTTGCAGAGAGCGACGCTGACGGCTGCGTGAAAAGAGCCAAATGTGGGACTAATGAGCTCGACAGTCGAATTGCAGGGAGGACGAGCTCAGCGTGGCCGGTGAGTCAGAAAGCAGGACCTGCTCCACATGCTCCAGCCGAGCACCAGCCCTTCTTCAACCGCCTCTACAAGGCCGTGGCATGGAAGTTGGTATCGGCGGGAGGATTCGGTCCCAACCTGGACCATTTTGAAATCCTTCGAAGCTGTGTGGAGTCATGTAAACAGACCCTGACATGCGTGTTTGTGCCATTGAAGGACATCGAAGGCCTCCCTGCAGGTCGCACACAGAAGGAAGGCCACGTGTGTGAAATTCGCTCTCAGTCTGTCTACATGGGCACAGGATATGGGCGGGATGAGGCCGCTGCCAAGGCCATGGCTTCCAAAGAAGCTCTTAAAGTCTTTCAGGGACGAAAAGTGACAGTAAAAATCTGCAGACGGAGGTACAAGGGGAAAGATGTGGAGGATTTGATGTTGTTTGACGAACAGTCTCGGAGTCAGGGCTTTCCTCCTGCTCTAAGCTACCCGTTTCAGGACGAGCCGCTGGACGACGCTTCTTCATAGAGAGAGAGAGAGAGAGAGAGAGAGAGACAGATGTCTGCTGTGATCCCAGGTGGAGAATCAACAAGTGGCATTTATTTACTGAAGCTACTGAAGGAATCCACGACTGTGTCGGGACCAGACTGTTACAGAGAGAGTCTTAAAGTAACAGAGCATTAACGATCACACTTTACTGTCGTATCAATACTCAGATTCTTTGACAAACCCCAATAAAACTTTTAAATCTGCAAAGAAAACAACAATCTTACACTGAACTAACTTCATTTCATCCTATTTCAGTTTGGTGACGTTTTCCTGACATCAAGCTGTGTAACAAAGTGTGTGCCATCATTGAATAGTCAAAGTTTCTGCTGTAGAATAAAGGCAGCTTGAAATTCCAGCTCCATCCGACAGGAGAACATGTTGAATTACATTGATATGATTTCTGTTCTACTGCTTCTAGAATGACAGAAACTGTGTTGGCCAGTGCCTCGAATAAGAAGTAGCACGTGTACTGTATGTATATATACATCTATATTTTCCCTATGTTCATTGCAGTTCTTATTGGTTTTGTTCTGAGGTCTTTTTTCTTATCTCCAAACTGTTTGATAAGTTTGTTCAGATTTCCTCCGTTCACTCACAGAGGAACCAAAAGTTAACAAATAACTTTATCTTTTACAGTTTTGACTTTAGAGTTCGTACCAGCAGAGAGGAATAACAAACCAACTTCATTTTAATATTTTACTTTCTTAGACTGAAAGTTGGATGGTGGATATCATTATGTTTGTAATTGTTCCCATTAACCCTTGAATTTTAGGGTTGTCTCTTGAAACAGGTTGAAGTTGCATTTTTACTCTTCATGACTTGCACTTTATTTTCTTTAGAGCAGAACTGGACTGTGAGGATAAAGATCAGAAGTTGAAATAAAGGTGGTTGGTGTAATTAGTTCTTGATTTCAAGGAGTTGAGATTTAATCAGCTTGTTAAAAACATTTCCACACAGTTTCTGTCACGCTACACATTCTTTAAGATTAGTTTCTGCTGTCATGTTCTCTAAAACTTGGTTAACTACAGGTCCCATCATACGTGTGCTTTTATTTAAACTCATCTATGATTTGTAAAAGAAAACCCAGACTAGGTTGAAGATAATGTGGTTTGTTTGGAACATCACAGTGGAATCCAGCGTGGACGGTCGTGATGCGTGTGGAGATAAAGTGCTGCTGTGATTAGTTTTTCTTTATTTCCTGTCCTGGTTTTATTGAAGTGTGAAGTATCGACACTGTTTCTGTACGTTTACACCAGTGCTCCTGTTTCTATATGTTTTTTAAATAAACATAATTTAAACAAAGGTTTTGGTTTCTATAATAAACTGTAAATAAAAGATGATGCATCGCCACTTCCTCTTACTGCCCAGAACAAAACACTGCCACCTTGTGGTGATTGAAGTCTATGCAGTGATGATCATGGAGTGGAGCTGCAGTATCGCGGTTCCGCCCATACATGCTCTCGACCAATCCTGAGTCAGTGTCAGCTGATCTCGTTTTTATATCAAAAATAACTCATTAAACCAAACTGATCAGAAACACTTCAGTAAAACTGAAACGAGCTGAAATGACAGAAACATCTTTGACAAACTTTTATTTAACGTCTACTTTGAGGGTTTTTTGGTCCATGTCCCATCTGCTAACATGGAGGAGGAGGGTTTATACTGCAGCCAGACACCAGGGAGCCGTCATGTCGTTCATCAATCACATTTGATTTGTCTCATATTCACAGTTTGTCTCATCAGGACACGTGCTGCAGCATTTTGGACAAACTGCAGAGTAACACTCTCTTTTTGAGAATGAGATGTTACGTAAGTGAAAGAAGGCGGTCCTAGAGATTTGTTTTAAATAAGAATCAAAGGACAAATTAAGGATCAAAGATAAGGACGATGTCATCTCGAGCAGCTTCATCATTAGATAATGTTTCTCTGAGGTTTTCAAACCTCTGTTTTATCTGAGTTTAATAAAATAAATCACAGGTCGTCCAGGTTTTATGTGTTTAGTTCATTGATGAAACTGATCTGGTTTGAATTTACAAGTATAACTGGGTGTCGTCCACATTGTAGTGAGTGTGTCCTGATAATATAAATCAAATGTAAATAAAACTGAGCCGAACACAGAACCCTAAATAAAAAATCCTTCATCAGCTGAAGTGAGTGAACAGAGAGAATCTCATCATTGCAGATGTTCAGATCCACACAGCTGGAGTTAAAAACCTGTTTGTTTGTATCAGTCAGACGTCTTCAGCCTCATCAGTCGAGCGGACTCTTCATCCACATGGCTGCTCTGTGATTTCTCACTTCAGTGCTCAGCACAAGATCTGATCTGAGACCAGGCTGAAAATAAACTGGCTGCAGGTGGACACGTCACATCAGCGTCTGAGTTTAACGCCTCAGAGGAAACTTACATTTAGAGCAGTGAGCCTCTTCATGTCCAGTCTATGAGTCTCACACGTGAGAAGTCTCTTTGAGGAAAAGCATGTGATCGTGTTATTCATCACTTGTATGATCAGAGAGGAAACAGCCGACCCACTATCTATTGAACCTTCTTTGAAAAATAATCCTGACCCTTTATTTTCTTTATTCACGTCATTTGGAATAATCAACAATAATCTCAAATATTCACAATGCAGGAAAAGTATTAAACAAAGTAGAGAAGAAACTTTAAACTCTAATATATGTATTAATACAACGACTACTACTACTACTACTATTATTATTAGTAGTAGTAGTAGTAGTCTGTACTGCACAAATTAAGGATCTACCAACTCCACAGACGTCTGTTGCTCTCAGAGACTTTTTAATAGTAAAACGTTTTTATTCTTTTACTTTTGAATTCGACTGAAGTGAATGTTTTACTTGTGGTGGTTAAACCCTTCTCCCAATATAAACAGACACGTGACCATTAAAACAGATGTAGTCAATCATCATCGAGCCTGCGGCCTCGTCTGGCGTGTCCTTCATTTGTCTCCTGCTCCGTCTCATCCATCTCTCTCAGCCTCCTTTGATTCTCATTCACAAACCCTGATTTCTGCTGCAGGTTGGAACTGTCTCTTTGTGTGAATGTATCTCTGGGTAATTCCCAGAAGAATCAATAACACGTCCTCGCTGTCTGGAGAAATATTGCTGCTGACAAATTAAGATGAACAGATCTATTAGTCTGACAGCGACGGCCGTCCAGAGTTTCATGAAGAGAGATTTTCTGACTCTGTGCATCCAGATTTGAAGTTTCCACAAAAAAACGAAATCAGAAAAACCCTCATACTTCCTCACCCACATCCTCACTTACTTCCCCTCCTACTTCCTCACCTACATCCTCACTTACTTCCCCTCCTACTTCCTCACATACTTACCCCCCTACTTCCTCACCTACTTCCCCTCCTACTTCCTCACCTACTTCCTCACCTACTCCCTCACTTACTTCCCCTCCTACTTCCTCACCTACTTCCCCTCCTACTTCCTCACCTACTTCCTCACCTACTCCCTCACTTACTTTCCCTCCTACTTCCTCACCTACTTCCCCTCCTACTTCCTCACCTACTTCCTCACCTACTTCCTCACCTACTCCCTCACTTACTTTCCCTCCTACTTCCTCACCTACTTCCCCTCCTACTTCCTCACCTACTTTCTCACCTACTCCCTCACTTACTTCCCCTCCTACTTCCTCTCCTACTTCCCCTCCTACTTCCCGTCCTATTCCCTCACTTACTTCTAGTCCTACTTCCTCACCTACTCCCTCACTTACTTCCCCTCCTACTCCCTCATGTACTTCCCCTCCCACTTCCTCACCTACTTCCTCACTTACTCCCTCACTTACTTCTAGTCCTACTTCCTCACCTACTTCATCACCTACTCCCTCACTTACTTCCCCTCCTACTTCCCCTCCTACCCCCTCATGTACTTCCCCTCCCACTTCCTCACCTACTTCCTCACTTACTCCCTCACTTACTTCTAGTCCTACTTCCTCACCTACTTCCTCACCTACTCCCTCATTTACTTCTAGTCCTATTTCCTCACCTACTCCCTCACTTACTTCCCCTCCTACTTCCCCTCCTACCCCCTCATGTACTTCCCCTCCCACTTCCTCACCTACTTCCTCACTTACTCCCTCATTTACTTCTAGTCCTACTTCCTCACCTACTTCCTCACCTACTCCCTCACTTACTTCCCCTCCTACTTCCCCTCCTACCCCCTCATGTACTTCCCCTCCCACTTCCTCCCCTGGCTGACTACTTCCTCCTGTGGCTCCTCCTCCAGGAGTCCTACAGGAAGTCAGCTGACGTCTCCCCCGTGTCCCTCCTGTCTGAACACCTCATGGTGGAGGCCTCGTCCTCTGGACGGTGAATGTGACGTGAGTTTGATGCTCCCTCAGTCGACACATCTGGATTTTCCTGACGTGCTGATGTTGAAGTTGTGTTCAGTCTTTTCACTCGTAGATTTGACCACATGTCAATGAGTCTGTTTGTTACAGGACTTTAACTGTTTCATATATTTTCTCCTCTTGTCAGAAACCATTCACACTAATTCAGTTTAAATGATGGATTGTAAACTTTGAAGGAAATCGTCTTCAACTCACTGATTCTGTCTCAATGAGCAGAAACATGATTATTTATTTCCTCCTGACAACGTGAGCAATCCCTGGATGGACTGATAATTCATCTAGTGACGGATGATTCAGATTTCATACTGAACATCAGCTGGAATCTTAATGATCTGATGATTCCTCACACGATGACATCAGAAGTTCTGATGAGACACAGGAACACGTTTGTCCTTCATGTGTTGAACCCACAGAGATTTTCTTCCATTTCCTCCACTGAAATATTTACCATGTTCACAGCTTCTCTGGAGAAACAGGACAGGAAAACGTGTGTGTTTAGTTTGAAAGGACAAACTGTCATGTCCTCAGGTCCTCACATACACACACACACACACTCACACACGCACTCACACACACACTCACACACACGCACACACACTCACCCTCTCTGTATTATTGATGACAGCTGACAGACGTTGGATCACAGAAACCACAGCGATGACGCAGACGACTGAACTGAAACTTTGAGTCAAGTCAAAAAAAATCAGAGGACACTTTAAAGGTCCAGTGTGTAGAATTTAGTGACATCTAGTGTTGAAGTGTCATATTGCAGCTGTAATGAAAGAAGAAGAATAACTTAGTGACTTTAGCTTAAATGAGTCAAAGCTCTGGATTTTTTATTTTACTCAAAAAAACACAAATATTAGCAGAAAAAAACCAAAAAGATCAAAAGATAAAAGTACTTGTTCTGCATTTTATTATTTCAGACTCAAGAAAAAAGTTGTTTCAGCATTAACTGATCATAAACCCTGATCTGATCTCAAAGTTAAATAAACACAGAAGAAAACTATTTTAATCTGGTTTCTGAAAATGACCATGAAAGTTTCAGAGTCTCTGCAGCCTTGATTTAATAACTGATCATCAACTTAATGTGCAGCAGGAGGAAATGTCTTCTGACAAAACTGCCTCAGCTCAGACATATTCTTATATTCATGAAATATTCATGTAATAGTTAATGAAAAAGATTCACAAAATAATATTTCATTTCTATATGGAAACTGTAATGCTCAAGATTCTCAAACCAGAATGAAGATTCATCCTGTGAGGTCGGGTTGGAGGGGCAGCTATTGATTGATAATTGATTGGTTGATTGATTAATTGATTAACTGGTTGGACCGGCGGTGGACTAGTGGAATAGTGGTTTCTAAAGAGTGGACTGGAAGGTCGCTGGTTCAAGTCCGTAGATTGACAAACATACCTGGACCGTAGGATGGAACAGACCTGGATCTGCTAGAGTCCAAGAGGACAGATGGACTCTCCCTATCCCACTGTCTAAGTGACCCTGAGCAAGGCACCTTACTCCCCCAACATCTGCTCCCCCCTTTAATAGCTGCCCACTGCTCCGTGTGGTCACTGTGTGTATTGTGTTCCGTGTGCTGTGTTCACACGGATGGGTTGAAAGTAGAGGTCAAATTTTCCAATTCACATGTAGTGCTGTGTGTGCATGACTGTGGGATAATACAGGAATCTTCATTGATTGGTCGGTTGGTTGGTTGGTTGATTGGTTGGTTGGTTAGTTGATTGATTGGTTGGTTGGTTAGTTGATTGATTGGTTGGTTGGTCGTCGGTTGGTCGTTGGTTGATCGATTGGTTGATCGGTTGATCGGTTGGTCGGTTGATTGGTTGATTGATTGATTGGTTGATTGGTTGATTGGTTGATTGATCGGTTGGTTGGTTGGTTGGTTTGAGTTGATTGAAGCAGTTGATTTTCTGTCTCACTCTCACTGTTTGTTTCTGATATTCACAGTTTCGAACCAGGTTCAGTGGTGATATGAGAGAAAGATGTTGCTGACTCATTGGATGTAAATGTAAGTAGCTATGTACTTTTTATTTTATATTTATTGTTTGATTATGGTTTACATGGTGATAAGTTAATTTATATTCCCTGTTAGAGAAACCTTCCACCGACTGTGAACTTAATATACAGTGTGACTCATGTTTCTTAAATGTGCAGATCTGTGACACAGTCAAATTAATTTAACCACCGGAACTAGATTCAGTACATTCAGGAAGTGTGTGTGTGTGTGTGTGTGTGTGTAGCAGTGGATGAGCAATCATTTCCTAAAGCTTAATGACAAGAAAATCAAACAGAGCAGCGCTGTGTCAGCTGACTCCTTGGATTAGAGGAGGAAAGTCTTTATCTTAGACTCTGATCTGAGTTTCACATTAACAAGGAAACCAAACCTCATTTTTATCTTAGACACAAAGATTCAACCGTCTTTAAATCAGAAGATGAAAAGCTGATTCATGCCTTCATTTCTATTAGACTGGATTAATGCACTTTTTACAGCGTTCCATTAAAAACAATAGAGATTCATTCAGCACTTTGCAGCTCGTGAACCAAGAGGAGAGAATATATTTATTTATATATATATTTATATTCTCCAAACAAGTGGTGATGTCATAAATATCAGTACCTGCCTTGAATTCAGATCTGACGTCAGCACAGAGAAACGTGTGACGCTCAAACTTTCAACTGAAGGTTGAAATAAACACAAAGTCCTTATACTCAGTTTTAGATCTGGATTCTCTGCTGTACGAATGTGACGCTCATAGTTTCATTGACTCTGCACATTTTATTTCAGCCCCCCCGGGAGGTGTGACATCACAAATGAAATCATGAGAGTAAAGTCAGGAACGTGCACGTTATATAACTTGTTGTCTGTGCACCGGTCTGTTTACATGAGTCAGTTTTAAAGAATGTGCAGCGATGCCCTGATTTACAAAAAACACCCTGATCCACAGTTTATTGTTGAGTCAGACACAAAACATCAAGTGAAGCCAAAAGGTTCAAATCACAGACGAACCATCTTTTTCCTGTTTGCATCATTTTGCTGTTGAGGCGTTTTCAGTGTGTACTTGGTCCTCAGGTGAGTTTACGGTGCATTGTGGGTAATTTCTTAGCTCCTACTACATCACAACATTGACCCCGTGCTTCTCAGACATAAAGTGTTTCTGAATATTTACACTGCGTGAATCCTCCTGTCTGGCTCATAACATCTGTACAGACTGATCTGTGATATGATATATATTTTAAAGTATTTCATAAATATATATTCATCATAGAACTACTACAGTTGTCTGTGGGAGGGGTCAGACACTCAGCTCAGCTGCATCATAAAAAAATATTACAGTTATTACAAAGGAATCGAGAGACACTTGTCTTTACATGACTACATTCAGATCCGAGACTCATAAGCACTTCAGCAGGAAGAAGTTGCAGAACGCTCCCCGGGGACAGTCGCACATCTTCCCAATCCGAGCTCCTTTCCTCACGGCACACTGCTCCCCCACATCACACTGAGAGAGAGACACTGGGATTAACTCGAGTTCTATACCAGTAATGATCAATATCAATAAATATCTATATCATAACTCAGTGATCTGTACCGTGGGGACTTGACCAAACTTCTTCTCCCACAGAGGAAGACGTTTCGCCTGAAGCTTCTCCAGAACTTCCTGCAGAGCTCCGAGCTGAAACACACACAACATCTGTCACTCTCAGCCATTCATATATATACCTATCTATCTATCTATCTCTCTATATAGATAGATAGATAGATAGATAGATACACACATATATGCATATATCATATCATATCATACACACACACACACACACACATATATATATATACTTATAATCTCACACACACATTTATAATCTCATACACATGATTTCTCTTTACATATATAATGTGTATAATATAATATCATGCAACACAAACTACATTCATGTGTTCAATGTTGGTGAATTACAAACTAAAATCAAAACTATTTGGAAATGAAGAAGAGGAACGTTTTTATTTTTATCAATATATAATCTGTATCTAATATATCTAGATGATTTAATTCATAACCAAGTCATTAAACGTGTCAGTAAATGCATCAACTGAAAGAAAGTCTGATATTCACCTATTTCTGCTCATTACAGAAATGTAGAGCAGAAACTAATTCAAACTATATGTATAGTTGGTCAAATAAAGTATAAACGAATGAAAAGTATGCAGCATATAAATATATATCAAATAAAGCTGGAGTGGAGGGTGCAGGTGACAGAGGCTCTTACCAGCTGCTTCTCGCTGGTCAGGTTCGGACCTTTGGGGTAAAAGTCCCGCAGAGCTCTGGGGCTCAGGTCCTCGGAACTCTCCATCTCTTCGGATCCAGCGGTGCCGGACACCAGCAGCAGTGCGCACAGGAGCGCGCTCTGCAGCCTGGAGCTGTGCATGGTGGTGACGCGCGGCTGCATGTGGTTCGATCCCGGATCAGATTGAGGCTCCGCCGCTGCACACAGCTTTTATCTGCAGGCTCCACCTGATGTTTCTCCTGCTGCTCATGCGTAACAGCGCAGTGAGTCATCGCCAAGTGAGGCAACAACAGCAGCTACCGCTAAAGTAATGGATTACTCGTTACTTGTTGAAGTTTGAATTGTGCTCTGAATTAAAATCTCATTATTAGAATAAATAAGTTGAAGTTTAAGAACTTTATTCAACATTAAAGCAGCTTAGTGAATCATTATTATTCCTCAGTCCTGCTGTAAATGATCCAGAGGAAGAAGAACTGATGTTAAATGTTCAGCAGCTCCTTTGGGAGGAAATATATTTAAATCTCTGCTGATTTGTTTAATTCTTTTAAATTGAATTAAAACTTTTGAACATGTGGACACGTCACCAACGATCCGCATCCACACAGTTCATGTAAACATTGTGTATACAACACACTGAGAACATGTGAACTCCACGCGACAGAACCAGGATTCAAACCAACAATCTTGCTTAATGAACCTAGAATTCAAAGCAAAAGGTAGATTGGACATAATAGTAAAACCCTGTATTCTTCTTCGTGCTGTGTTATGTTGTGCACAGCCGTCGTATGAAATCATTATATAATGACTCGTCTTCTCTTCATCCTGAGCTCCAGCTTCACAGCATGGATGACTTGTCTGAGATGTCCGGGTCCGTTCAGACGGAGGAAGCTTTGTGCTCCAGGCTGCATGACTCATGTCTCTTTTCCCACTTTTAATGACTTCAGATGCCAATTTAACATTTCACCACAACAACCAGCCGCTCTGCCTCCGTCTCATCTTCTGTTCAGCTGGATTCTCTGCTCTGGGGGTTCTGCTGAAACGTTGGTGACATGAGGTGATTGAAGAACCTTTCAGCAGAACAGATGATATTTAGTTTGGTTCTCCACTTCATGTGGAGGCCTCAGAATGGTGTTATATATAATCTATATAATCTATATACTATATATAATCTATATAATGTCAAAGCAGCTTCAGCAGCTTCTCTCTGATTGTTGCTGCAGGTTTTTATACAAACATCATGATGAGCTGGACTTGTTTCAGGTCACTTCCTCCATGTTTCCTGTTTTCTCACCTGAGTCTGTTTCCTCCTCTGTTCGTTTGTCTTGTTCCCTCGAGCTCCATCATTTCTTCACCTCCACGTGTTCCACTGTGGAGCCAAATCTATAGATCTAAACTATAGATCTATTTAGATCCATATGTTTAGATCCATATGTTTAGATCCATATGTTTAGATCCATATGTTTAGATCTATATGTTTAGATCTATATGTTTAGATCCATATGTTTAGATCCATATGTTTAGATCCATATGTTTAGATCCATATGTTTAGATCCATATGTTTAGATCCATATGTTTAGATCTATATGTTTAGATCCATAGATTTAGATCCATAGATTTAGATCCATAGATTTAGATCCATATGTTTAGATCCATAGATTTAGATCCATAGATTTAGATCCATATGTTTAGATCCATAGATTTAGATCCATA